>NC_091211.1:34054541-34294541 GCF_040958095.1 Procambarus clarkii | reverse complement strand
GGCAGGCTGTGGCAGGCAAACACAACTGTACTGTACAGTGTTATATATTTATTTCAATTTGAACAATTTTTAACATTAAAGGATACCTGGTTGATGGGGTTCTGGGAGTTCTTCTACTCCCCAAGCCCGGCCCGAGGCCAGGCTTGACTTGTGAGAGTTTGGTCCACTAGGCTGTTGCTTGGAGCGGCCCGCAGGCCCACATACCCACCACAGCCCGGCTGGTCCGGCACTCCTTGGAGGAATAAATCTAGTTTCCTTTTGAAAATGTCCCCGGTTGTTCCGGCAATATTTCTTATGCTTGCTGGGAGGACGTTGAACAACCGCGGACCTCTGATGTTTATACAGTGTTCTCTGATTGTGCCTATGGCACCTCTGCTCTTCACTGGTTCTATTCTACATTTTCTTCCATATCGTTCACTCCAGTACGTTGTTATTTTACTGTGTAGATTTGGTACTTGGCCCTCCAGTATCTTTCAGGTGTATATTATTTGATATCTCTCTCGTCTTCTTTCTAGTGAGTACATTTGGAGGGCTTTGAGACGATCCCAATAATTTAGGTGCTTTTTATCGAAATATTGGTAAAAACGAATATATATACGTAAAATCACACTACATGAATAACGTGAAAAAAGTCACTATATTACCATATATGCTGATTTTAACTTCAAATCATAGAGCGAGGTTTCGTATTATTTAGATCGAAGAAAAGACATATGACAATGTTGTTTCAAATACAAATGATAAAAATCAATGTGTTTTCATTAGAATTAACTAAAATGTTCCTGATTTACCGTTAATATTACCGATGGAAGATGTACACGTAAAACCGCTCTAATCCGGCTGAAACGTCGATATATGCAATAAAACTAGAACTTCTCCCCATTCATATATCTTACTCAGAATTTTAACGAGAAACAAATAGTTGATTGAAAATGAAGTGTTTAAGGTTAATTTCTAATCAATTACGTGTTTGCATCAATTTTATCGTATATTTAATGAATTAATAACAATAAACTGAAAATTCACAAAAACGTTGAAAAACGGCCTAATTCGATGATATTTTGTTTACATCACATAACGGAAAAGGGGATGATAAAGGTCAAAATATTGCTAAATTCGATGATTTTTAGTACAAATCAAAATGCAAGATAACTTGCTTAAAAATGCAAAATTTGCGAAATTCTGAGATTTGAAGGCCAAATCACATATCGTGAGAAAACATGAAGTAGTATCGAAATATTGGTAAAAACGAATATATATACGTAAAATCACACCACATGAATAACGTGAAAAAAGTCACTATATTACCATATTTGAGGATTTTAACTTCAAATCATAGAGCGAGGTTTCGTATTATTTAGTTCCAAGAAAAGACATATGAAAATGTTGTTTCAAATACAAATGATAAAAATCAATGTGTTTTCATTAGAATTAACTAAAATGTTCCTGATTTTCCATTTATATAATCGATGGAAGATGTACACGTAAAACCGTTCTAATCCGGCTGAAACGTCGACATATGCAATAAAAACAGAACTTCTCCCCTTTTTAATATCTTACTCAGTATTTTAACGAGAAACAAATAGATGATAGAAAATGAAGAATTTAAGGTTATTTTCTGATCAATTATGTGTTTTCATAATTTTTATCGTATATTTAATTAATTACTAACAATAAACTGAAAATTCACCAAAATGTGGAAAAACGGCCAAATTCGATGATATTTTGTTTAAATCACATAAAGGAAAAGGAGATGATAAAAGTTTAAAATATTGCAAAATTCGATGATTTTTAGTACAAAACAAAATGCAAGAAAACTTGCTTAAAAATGCAAAATTTGCGAAATTCTGAGATTTGAAGAGCAAATCAAATCGTGAGAAAACATGAAGTAGTATCGAAATTTTGGTAAAAACGAATATATATACGTTATATATATATATATATATATATGTATATATATATATATATATATATATATATATATATATATATATATATATATATATATATGTATATATATATATATATATATATATATATATATATATACGAATATATATAAGTCACACTACATGAATAACGTGAAAAAGTCACTATATTACCATATATGAGGATTTTAACTTCAAATCATAGAGCGAGGTTTCGTATTATTTAGATCCAAGAAAAGACATATGACAATGTTGTTTCAAATACAAATGATTAAAATCAATGTGTTTTCATTAGAATTAACTAAAATGTTCTTGATTTTCTGTTTATATTACCGATGGAAGATGTACACGTAAAACCGCTTTAATCCGGCTGAAACGTCGAAATATGCAATAAAAACAGAACTTCTCCCCTTTCCAATATCTTACTCAGTATTTTATCGAGAAACAAATAGTTGATTGAAAATGAAGTGTTTAAGGTTAATTTCTAATAAATTATGTGTTTGCATCATTTTTATCGTATATTTAATGAATTAATAACAATAAACTGAAAATTCACAAAAACGTGGACAAACAGCAAAATATTGCCTAATAAGATGATATTTTGTTTATATCACATAAAGGAAAACGGGATGATAAATGTCAAAATATTGCTGAATTCGATGATTTTTAGTACGCAACAAAATGCAAGAAAACTTGCTTAAAATGCAATATTATGCGAAAATCTGAGATTTGAAGGCCAAATCACATATCGTGACACTACATGAAATAATATCGAATTATTGGTAAAAAGGAATATAATTACGTAATATCAAACTACATGAAATTGTGAAAAAAGTCATTATTATACCAAATTTGAGGATTTTAACTTCGAATCATAGAGCGACGTTTCGTATTTTTTAGACCCTAGAAAAGACGTATAAAGATGTTGCTTCCAATACAAATGATAAAAATCAATGTGTTTTCATTAAAATTAACTAAAATGTTCCTGATTTTCGGTTTATATTACCGATGGAAGATGTACACGTAACACCGTTCTAATCCGGCTGAAACGTCGATATATGCAATAAAAACAGAACTTCTCCCCTTTTCAATATCTTACCCAGTATTTTAACGAGAAACAAATAGATGATTGAAAATGAAGTATATATGGTTATTTTCTGATCAATTATGTGTTTGCATAATTTTTATCGTATATTTAATGAATTAATAACAATAAACTGAAAATTCACAAAAACGTGGAAAAACGGCCTAATTCGATGATATTTTGTTTAAATCACATAAAGGAAAAGGGGATGATAAAGGTCAAAATATTGCTAAATTCGATGATTTTTAGTACAAAACAAAATGCAAGAAAACTTGCTTACAAATGCATAATTTGCGAAATTCTGAGATTTGAAGGGCAAATCACACATCGTGAGAAAACATGAAGTAGTATCGAAATATTGGTAAAAACGAATATATATACGTAAAATCACACTACATGACTAACGTGAAAAAAGTCACTTTATTACCATATATGAGGATTTTAACTTCAAATCATAGAGCGAGGTTTCGTATTATTTAGATCGAAGAAAAGACATATGACAATGTTGTTTCAAATACAAATGATAAAAATCAATGTGTTTTCATTAGAATTAACTAAAATGTTCCTGATTTTCCGTTTATATAATCGATGGAAGATGTACACGTAAAACCGTTCTAATCCGGCTGAAACGTCGACATATGCAATAAAAACAGAACTTCTCCCCTTTTTAATATCTTACTCAGTATTTTAACGAGAAACAAATAGATGATAGAAAATGAAGAATTTAAGGTTATTTTCTGATCAATTATGTGTTTTCATAATTTTTATCGTATATTTAATTAATTACTAACAATAAACTGAAAATTCACCAAAATGTGGAAAAACGGCCAAATTCGATGATATTTTGTTTAAATCACATAAAGGAAAAGGAGATGATAAAAGTTTAAAATATTGCTAAATTCGATGATTTTTAGTACAAAACAAAATGCAAGAAAACTTGCTTAAAAATGCAAAATTTGCGAAATTCTGAGATTTGAAGAGCAAATCAAATCGTGAGAAAACATGAAGTAGTATCGAAATTTTGGTAAAAACGAATATATATACGTTATATATATATATATATATATGTATATATATATATATATATATATATATGTATATATATATATATATATATATATATATATGTATATATATATATATATATATATATATATATATATATACGAATATATATAAGTCACACTACATGAATAACGTGAAAAAGTCACTATATTACAATATATGAGGATTTTAACTTCAAATCATAGAGCGAGGTTTCGTATTATTTAGATCCAAGAAAAGACATATGACAATGTTGTTTCAAATACAAATGATTAAAATCAATGTGTTTTCATTAGAATTAACTAAAATGTTCTTGATTTTCTGTTTATATTACCGATGGAAGATGTACACGTAAAACCGCTTTAATCCGGCTGAAACGTCGAAATATGCAATAAAAACAGAACTTCTCCCCTTTCCAATATCTTACTCAGTATTTTATCGAGAAACAAATAGTTGATTGAAAATGAAGTGTTTAAGGTTAATTTCTAATAAATTATGTGTTTGCATCATTTTTATCGTATATTTAATGAATTAATAACAATAAACTGAAAATTCACAAAAACGTGGACAAACAGCAAAATATTGCCTAATAAGATGATATTTTGTTTATATCACATAAAGGAAAACGGGATGATAAATGTCAAAATATTGCTGAATTCGATGATTTTTAGTACGCAACAAAATGCAAGAAAACTTGCTTAAAATGCAATATTATGCGAAAATCTGAGATTTGAAGGCCAAATCACATATCGTGACACTACATGAAATAATATCGAATTATTGGTAAAAAGGAATATAATTACGTAATATCAAACTACATGAAATTGTGAAAAAAGTCATTATTATACCAAATTTGAGGATTTTAACTTCGAATCATAGAGCGACGTTTCGTATTTTTTAGACCCTAGAAAAGACGTATAAAGATGTTGCTTCCAATACAAATGATAAAAATCAATGTGTTTTCATTAAAATTAACTAAAATGTTCCTGATTTTCGGTTTATATTACCGATGGAAGATGTACACGTAACACCGTTCTAATCCGGCTGAAACGTCGATATATGCAATAAAAACAGAACTTCTCCCCTTTTCAATATCTTACCCAGTATTTTAACGAGAAACAAATAGATGATTGAAAATGAAGTATATATGGTTATTTTCTGATCAATTATGTGTTTGCATAATTTTTATCGTATATTTAATGAATTAATAACAATAAACTGAAAATTCACAAAAACGTGGAAAAACGGCCTAATTCGATGATATTTTGTTTAAATCACATAAAGGAAAAGGGGATGATAAAGGTCAAAATATTGCTAAATTCGATGATTTTTAGTACAAAACAAAATGCAAGAAAACTTGCTTACAAATGCATAATTTGCGAAATTCTGAGATTTGAAGGGCAAATCACACATCGTGAGAAAACATGAAGTAGTATCGAAATATTGGTAAAAACGAATATATATACGTAAAATCACACTACATGACTAACGTGAAAAAAGTCACTTTATTACCATATATGAGGATTTTAACTTCAAATCATAGAGCGAGGTTTCGTATTATTTAGATCGAAGAAAAGACATATGACAATGTTGTTTCAAATACAAATGATAAAAATCATTGTGTTTTCATTAGAATTAACTAAAATGTTCCTGATTTACCGTTAATATTACCGATGGAAGATGTACACGTAAAACCGCTCTAATCCGGCTGAAACGTCGATATATGCAATAAAACTAGAACTTCTCCCCTTTCATATATCTTACTCAGAATTTTAACGAGAAACAAATAGTTGATTGAAAATGAAGTGTTTAAGGTTAATTTCTAATCAATTACGTGTTTGCATCAATTTTATCGTATATTTAATGAATTAATAACAATAAACTGAAAATTCACAAAAACGTTGAAAAACGGCCTAATTCGATGATATTTTGTTTACATCACATAACGGAAAAGGGGATGATAAAGGTCAAAATATTGCTAAATTCGATGATTTTTAGTACAAAACAAAATGCAAGATAACTTGCTTAAAAATGCAAAATTTGCGAAATTCTGAGATTTGAAGGCCAAATCACATATCGTGAGAAAACATGAAGTAGTATCGAAATATTGGTAAAAACGAATATATATACGTAAAATCACACCACATGAATAACGTGAAAAAAGTCACTATATTACCATATTTGAGGATTTTAACTTCAAATCATAGAGCGAGGTTTCGTATTATTTAGTTCCAAGAAAAGACATATGAAAATGTTGTTTCAAATACAAATGATAAAAATCAATGTGTTTTCATTACAATTAACTAAAATGTTCCTGATTTTTCGTTTATATTATCGATGGAAGATGTACACGTAAAACCGTTCTAATCCGGCAGAAACGTCGACATATGCAATAAAAACAGAACTTCTCCCCTTTTTAATATCTTACTCAGTATTTTAACGAGAAACAAATAGATGATAGAAAATGAAGAATTTAAGGTTATTTTCTGATTAATTATGTGTTTTCATAATTTTTATCGTATATTTAATTAATTACTAACAATAAACTGAAAATTCACCAAAATGTGGAAAAACGGCCAAATTCGATGATATTTTGTTTAAATCACATAAAGGAAAAGGGGATGATAAAAGTTTAAAATATTGCTAAATTCGATGATTTTTAGTACAAAACAAAAAGCAAGAAAACTTGCTTACAAATGCAAAATTTGCAAAATTCTGAGATTTGAAGGCCAAATCACATATCGTGAGAAAACATGAAGTAGTATCGAAATATTGGTAAAAACGAATATATATACGTAAAATTACACTACATGAATAACGTGAAAAAAGTCACTATATTACCATATTTGAGGATTTTAACTTCAAATCATAGAGCGAAGTTTTGTATTATTTAGATCCAAGAAAAGACATAAGACAATGTTGTTTCAAATACAAATGATAAAAATCAATGTGTTTTTATTAGAATTAACTAAAATGTTCCTGATTTTCCGTTTATATTACCGATGGAAGACGTACACATAAAACTGTTCTAATCCGGCTGAAACGTCGACATATGCAACAAAACAAAACTTCTATCCTTTTCAATATCTTACTCAGTATTTTAACGAGAAACAAATAGATGATTGAAAATGAAGTATTTAAGGGTATTTTCTGATCAATTATGTGTTTGCATAATTTTTATCGTATATTTAATTAATTACTAACAATAAACTGAAAATTCACAAAAATGTGGAAAAACGGCCTAATTCGATGATATTTTGTTTAAATCACATAAAGGAAAAGGGGATGATAAAGGTCAAAATATTGCTAAATTCGATGATTTTAAGTACAAAACAAAATGCAAGAAAACTTGCTTAAAAATGCAAAATTTGCGAAATTCTGAGATTTGAAGGGCAAATCACACATCGTGAGAAAACATGAAGTAGTATCGAAATATTGGTAAAAACGAATATATATACGTAAAATCACACTACATGAATAACGTGAAAAAAGTCACTTTATTACCATATATGAGGATGTTAACTTCAAATCATAGAGCGAGGTTTAGTATTATTTAGATCCAAGAAAAGAC
Organism: Procambarus clarkii; assembly: GCF_040958095.1. Lineage (NCBI taxonomy): Eukaryota > Metazoa > Arthropoda > Malacostraca > Decapoda > Cambaridae > Procambarus > Procambarus clarkii. The sequence continues at coordinate 34,286,914 of NC_091211.1, read as the reverse complement.
ATATGACAATGTTGTTTCAAATACAAATGATAAAAATCAATGTGTTTTCATTAGAATTAACTAAAATGTTCCTGATTTTTCGTTTATATTATCGATGGAAGATGTACAAGTAAAACCGTTCTAATCCGGCAGAAACGTCGACATATGCAATAAAAACAGAACTTCTCCCCTTTTTAATATCTTACTCAGTATTTTAACGAGAAACAAATAGATGATAGAAAATGAAGAATTTAAGGTTATTTTCTGATCAATTATGTGTTTTCATAATTTTTATCGTATATTTAATTAATTACTAACAATAAAATGAAAATTCACCAAAATGTGGAAAAACGGTCAAATTCGATGATATTTTGTTTAAATCACATAAAGGAAAAGGGGATGATAAAAGTTTAAAATATTGCTAAATTCGATGATTTTTAGTACAAAACAAAATGCAAGAAAACTTGCTTAAAAATGCAAAATTTGCGAAATTCTGAGATTTGAAGGGCAAATCAAATCGTGAGAAAACATGAAGTAGTATCGAAATATTGGTAAAAACGAATATATATACGTAAAGTCACACTACATGAATAACGTGAAAAAGTCACTATATTACCATATATGAGGATTTTAACTTCAAATCATAGAGCGAGGTTTCGTATTATTTAGATCGAAGAAAAGATATATGACAATGTTTTTTCAAATACAAATGATAAAAATCAATGTGTTTTCATTAGAATTAACTAAAATGTTCCTGATTTACCGTTAATATTACCGATGGAAGATGTACACGTAAAACCGCTCTAATCCGGGTGAAACGTCGATATATGCAATAAAACTACAACTACTCCCCTTTCATATATCTTACTCAGAATTTTAACGAGAAACAAATAATTGATTGAAAATGAAGTGTTTAAGGTTAATTTCTAATCAATTACGTGTTTGCATCAATTTTATCGTATATTTATTGAATTAATAACAATAAACTGAAAATTCACAAAAACGTTGAAAAACGGCCTAATTCGATGATATTTTGTTTACATCACACAAAGGAAAAGGGGATGATAAAGGTCAAAATATTGCTAAATTCGATGATTTTTAGTACAAAACAAAATGCAAGAAAACTTGCTTACAAATGCAAAATTTGCAAAATTCTGAGATTTGAAGGCCAAATCACATATCGTGAGAAAACATGAAGTAGTATCGAAATATTGGTAAAAACGAATATATATACGTAAAATTACACTACATGAATAACGTGAAAAAAGTCACTATATTACCATATTTGAGGATTTTAACTTCAAATCATAGAGCGAAGTTTTGTATTATTTAGATCCAAGAAAAGACATAAGACAATGTTGTTTCAAATACAAATGATAAAAATCAATGTGTTTTTATTAGAATTAACTAAAATGTTCCTGATTTTCCGTTTATATTACCGATGGAAGACGTACACATAAAACCGTTGTAATCCGGCTGAAACGTCGACATATGCAACAAAACAGAACTTCTATCCTTTTTAATATCTTACTCAGTATTTTAACGAGAAACAAATAGATGATTGAAAATGAAGTATTTAAGGGTATTTTCTGATCAATTATGTGTTTCATAATTTTTATCGTATATTTAATTAATTACTAACAATAAACTGAAAATTCACAAAAATGTGGAAAAACGGCCTAATTCGATGATATTTTGTTTAAATCACATAAAGGAAAAGGGGATGATAAAGGTCAAAATATTGCTAAATTCGATGATTTTAAGTACAAAACAAAATGCAAGAAAACTTGCTTAAAAATGCAAAATTTGCGAAATTCTGAGATTTGAAGGGCAAATCACACATCGTGAGAAAACATGAAGTAGTATCGAAATATTGGTAAAAACGAATATATATACGTAAAATCACACAACATGAATAACGTGAAAAAAATCACTTTATTACCATATATGAGGATTTTAACTTCAAATCATAGAGCGAGGTTTCGTATTATTTAGATCCAAGAAAAGACATATGACAATGTTGTTTCAAATACAAATGATAAAAATCAATGTGTTTTCATTAGAATTAACTAAAATGTTCCTGATTTACCGTTAATATTACCGATGGAAGATGTACACGTAAAACCGTTCTAATCCGGCTGAAACGTCGATATGTGCAATAAAACTAGAACTTCTCCCCTTTCATATATCTTACTCAGTATTTTAACGAGAAACAAATAGTTGATTGAAAATGAAGTGTTTAAGGTTAATTTCTAATCAATTACGTGTTTGCATCATTTTTATCGTATATTTATGAATTAATAACAATAAACTAAAAATTCACAAAAACGTGGAAAAACAGCAAAATATTGGCTAATTCGATGATATTTTGTTTATATCACATAAAGGAAAAGGGGATGATAAACGTCAAAATATTGTTGAATTCGATGATTTTTAGTATGAAACAAAATGCAAGAAAACTTGCTTAAAATGCAATATTTTGCGAAAATCTGAGATTTGAAGGCCAAATCACATATCGTGATACTACATGAAATAGTATCGAAATATTGGTAAAAATGAATATATTTACGTAATGTCAAACTACATGAAATTGTGAAAAAAGTCATTATTATACCAAATTTGAGGATTTTAACTTCGAATCATAGAGCGACGTTTCGTATTTTTTAGACCCTAGAAAAGAATTATAAAGATGTTGCTTCCAATACAAATAAAAAAAATTAATGTGTTTTCATTAAAATTAAACAAAATGTTCCTGATTTTCGGTTTATATTACCGATGGAAGATGTACAAGTAAAACCGTTCTAATCCGGCTGAAACGTCGATATATGCAATAAAAACAGAACTTCTCCCCTTTTCAATATCTTACTCAGTATTTTAACGAGAAACAAATAGTTGATTGAAAATGAAGTGTTTAAGGTTAATTTCTAATCAATTATGTGTTTGCATCATTTTTATCGTAAATTTAATGAATTAATATCAATAAACTGAAAATTCACAAAAACGTGGAAAAAAAACAAAATATTGCTAATTCGATGATATTTTGTTTATATCACAAAAAGGAAAAGGGGATGATAACGTCAAAATATTTCTGAATTCGATGATTTTTAGTACGAAACAAAATTCAAGAAAACTTGCTTAAAATGCAATATTATGCGAAAATCTGAGATTTGAAGGCCAAATCACATATCGTGATACTACATGAAATAGTATCGAAATATTGGTAAAAATGAATATATTTACGTAATGTCAAACTACATGAAAATGCGAAAAAAATCATTATTATACCAAATTTGAGGATTTTAACTTCGAATCATAGAGCGACGTTTCGTATTTATTAGACCCTAGAAAAGAATTATAAAGATGTTGCTTCCAATACAAATGATAAAAATCAATGTGTTTTCATTAAGGGGGCATATAAAAAAATATCGTTATAAAATAAAATTGTTCAATTTGCTTATAAAAATTTTTATGAAATGGTTATAGAAAGGGCTGCAACTGGTCCAAGTTTCACCATCACACCCTAAACAGAAAAGGAGAAAAAAAATACACAACGTATCATGCAACGAATGTTCAACATTCTCAAATAATCTCAGGGAACACATGTGTCAACTAAAATGTCTACTATGTGCTGTAGAAGCACAAACTCTTGTAATAATTGTAATATGTATGTTCAATATATTTATATTTAAAAAAAAATTTTTTCTTTTTATTTTTTTTTATTTTTTTTTTTGACCAATTTCTTTTTCTCGTTTGTTATCAAGGGATTTGCATGAAACTTGCACACCTTGCTCAATGGATGCCTATCTGCAAGGGTGCCAATTATGAACGAAATCTGTTGAAGTCAAGCTCAGCTACAGGTGGCCGAACTTGGATCTTTATTTTACTCTGGAAAGTAATTTACACCTTCAAATTACTTCAGAGTTTTCATTTATTAATCAATTTACAAGCAAATTACACCTTATATGTAGCGTTTGTGCTTCTACAGACTCTAGTAGACATTTTAGTCCACAGTCTATTTGTTGATTTTATATCAATTTATAAATATCATATATTGCATATTTTTTTAGTAGGGTAACTTTGAAAAATTATATTATTGCACTAAACACTTTTTTGATAAAACTTATCACTAGAATCCTTTATTATGTGCTTAATTTAATATCTGAGTATTATAGAAATGATTTTAGTTGACACATGTGTTCCATGAAACTATTTGAAAATTCGTTGCATATTTCGTTGTTTATTTTTTTTCTCCTTTTTTGTTTAGGGTGTGATGATGAAACTTGGACCAGCTGCAGCCCTTTTTATAACCATTTCATAAAAAAATTTATAAGCAAATTGAACCACTTTTAATTTTACATCGATATGCCACCTTAAAATTAACTAAAATGTTCCTGATTTTCGGTTTATATTACCGATGGAAAATGTACACGTAAGAGCGTTCTAATCCGGCTGAAACGTCGATATATGCAATAAAAACAGAACTTCTCCCCTTTTCAATATCTTACTCAGTATTTTAACGAGAAGCAAATAGATGATTGAAAATGAAGAATTTAAGGTTATTTTCTGATCAATTATGTGTTTGCATAATTTTTATCGTATATTTAATTAATTACTAACAATAAACTGAAAATTCACAAAAATGTGGAAAAACGGCCAAATTCGATGATATTTTGTTTAAATCACATAAAGGAAAAAGGGATGATAAAGGTTAAAATATTGCTAAATTCGATGATTTTTAGTACAAAACAAAATGCAAGAAAACTTGCTTAAAAATGCAAAATTTGCGAAATTCTGAGATTTGAGGGGCAAATCACATCGTGAGAAAACATGAAGTAGTATCGAAATATTGGTAAAAATGAATATATATACATAAAGTCACACTACATGAATAACGTGAAAAAGTCACTATATTACCATATATGAGGATTTTAACTTCAAATCATAGAGCGAGGTTTCGTATTATTTATATCCAAGAAAAGACATATGACAATGATGTTTCAAATACAAATGATAAAAATCAATGTGTTTTCATTAGAATTTACTAAAATGTTCTTGATTTTCCGTTTATATCACCGATGGAAGATGTAAACGTGAGAAAACATGAAGTAGTATCGAAATATTGGTAAAAATGAATATATTTACGTAAGATCCTACATGAAAAACGTGAAAAAAGTCACTATTATACCAAACTTGAGGATTTTAACTACAAATCATAGAGCAAAGTTTCGTATTAAGAAGATCCAAGAAAAGACATATGACAATGTTGTTTCCAATACAAATGATAAAAATCAATTAGTTTTCATTAGAATTAACTAAAATGTTCCTGATTTTCCCTTTATATTACCGATGGAAGATGTACACGTAAAACCACACTAATCCGGCTGAAACGTCGATATATGGAAAAGAAACAAAACTTCTCCCCTTTTCAACATCTTACTCTGTATTTTAACGAGGAACAAATAGTTGATTGAAAATGATTTATATAAGGTTAATTTCTTTTCAGTTATGTGTTTGTATCATTTTTATCGTATATTTAATGAATTAATACCAATAAACTGAAAATTCACAAAAACGTGGAAAAACGGCAAAATATTGCCTAATTCGATGATATTTTGTTTAAATCACACAAAGGAAAAGGGGATGATAAACGTCAAAATATTGCTAAATTCGAAGATTTTTAGTATAAAACAAAATGCAAGAAACTTGCTTAAAAATGCAAAATTTGCGAAATTCTGAGATATGACGGCCAAATCACATATCGTGAGAAAACATGAAGTAGTATCGAAATATTGGTAAAAATGAATATATTTACGTAAAATCACACTATATGAAAAACCTGAAAAAAGTCACGATTATACCATATTTGAGGATTTTAACTTCAAATCATAGAGCGAGGTTTCGTATTAAGAAGATCCAAGAAAAGACATATGACAATGTTGTTTCCAATACAAGTTTTAGATATCAATGAGTTTTCATTAGAATTAACTAAAATGTTCCTGATTTTCCGTTTATATTACCGATGGAAGATGTACACGTAAAACCGCTCTAATCCGGCTGAAACGTCGTTCTTTGCAATAAAAACAGAACTTCTCCCCTTTTCAATATCTTACTCTGTATTTTAACGAGAAACATATAGTTGATTGAAAATGAAGTATTTAAGGTTAATTTCTAATCAATTATGTGTTTGCATCATTTTTATCGTATATTTAATGAATTAATAACAATAAACTGAAAATTCACAAAAACGATGAAAAACGGCAAAATATTGCCTAATTCGATGATATTTTGTTTAAATCACATAAAGGAAAAGTGGATGATAAACGTCAAAATATTGCTAAATTCGATGATTTTTCGTACGAAACAAAATGCAAGAAAACTTGCTTACAACGCAATATTATGCGAAATTCTGAGATTTGTAGGCCAAATCACATATCGTGATACTGCATGAAATAGTATCGAAGTATTGGTATAAATGAACATATTTACGTAATATCAAACTACATGAAAAACGTGAAAAAGTCACTATTAAACCAAATTTGAGGATTTTAACTTCGAATCATAAAGCGAGGTTTCGTATTGTTTAGATTCAAGAAAAGACATATGACAATGTTGTTTCCAATACAAATGATAAAAATCAATATGTTTTCATTAGAATTACCTAAAATGTTCCTGATTTTTCGTTTACATTACCGATGGAAGATGTACACGTAAAACCGCTCTATTCCGGTTGAAACGTCGATATATGCAATAAAAACCGAACTTCTCCCCTTTTCAATATCTTACTCAGCATTTAAACGAGAAACAAATAGATGATTGGAAATAAAGTATTTAAAGCTATTATCTAATCAATTATGTGTTTGCATCATTTTTATCGTATATTTAATTAATTAACACCAATAAACTGAAAATTCACAAAAATGTAGAATACTGCAAAATATTGCCAAATTCGATGATATTTTGTTTAAATCACATAAAGGAAAAGAGGATGATAAACGTCAAAAAATTGCTAAATTCGATGATTTTTCGTACAAAACAAAATGCAAGACACTTGCTTATAAATGCAAAGTTTGCGAAATTCTGAGATTTGACGGCTAAATCACATATCGTGAGAAAACATGAAGTAGTATCGAAATATTGGTAAAAATGAATATATTTATGTAAATCACACTACATGAAAAACGTGAAAAAAGTCCCTATTATCCCAAATTTGAGGATTTTAACTTCAAATCATAGAGCGAGGTTTCGTATTAAGAAGATCCAAGAAAAGACATATGACAATGTTGTTTCCATTACAAATGATAAAAATCAATGAGTTTTCATTAGAATTAACTAAAATGTTCCTGATTTTCCGTTTATATTACCGATGGAAGATGTACACGTAAAACCGCTCTAATCCGGCTGAAACGTCGATATTTGCAATAAAAACAGAACTTCTCCCCTTTTCAACATCTTACTCTGTATTTTAACGAGGAACAAATAGTTGATTGAAAATGAAGTATTTAAGGTTAATTTCTTATCAGTTTTGTGTTTGTATAATTTTTATCGTATATTTAATGAATTAATACCAATAAACGGAAAATTCACAAAAACGTGGAAAAACGGCAAAATATTGCCTAATTCGATGATATTTTGTTTAAATCACACAAAGGAAAAGGGGATGATAAACGTCAAAAAATTGCTAAATTCGAAGATTTTTAGTATAAAACAAAATGCAAGAAACTTGCTTAAAAATGCAAAATTTGCGAAATTCTGAGATATGACGGCCAAATCACATATCGTGAGAAAACATGAAGTAGTATCGAAATATTGGTAAAAATGAATATATTTACGTAAAATCACACTACATGAAAAACGTGAAAAAAGTCACTATTATACCAAATTTGAGGATTTTAACTACAAATCATAGAGCAAAGTTTCGTATTAAGAAGATCCAAGAAAAGACATATGACAATGTTGTTTCCAATACAAATGATAAAAATCAATTAGTTTTCATTAGAATTAACTAAAATGTTCCTGATTTTCCCTTTATATTACCGATGGAAGATGTACACGTAAAACCACACTAATCCGGCTGAAACGTCGATATATGGAAAAAAAACAAAACTTCTCCCCTTTTCAACATCTTACTCTGTATTTTAACGAGGAACAAATAGTTGATTGAAAATGAAGTATATAAGGTTAATTTCTTATCAGTTATGTGTTTGTATCATTTTTATCGTATATTTAATGAATTCATACCAATAAACTTAAAATTCACAAAAACGTGGAAAAACGGCAAAATATTGCCTAATTCGATGATATTTTGTTTAAATCACACAAAGGAAAAGGGGATGATAAACGTCAAAATATTGCTAAATTCGAAGATTTTTAGTATAAAACAAAATGCAAGAAACTTGCTTAAAAATGCAAAATTTGCGAAATTCTGAGATATGACGGCCAAATCACATATCGTGAGAAAACATGAAGTAGTATCGAAATATTGGTAAAAATATATATATTTACGTAAAATCACTCTACATGAAAAACGTGAAAAAAGTCACGATTATACCATATTTGAGGATTTTAACTTCAAATCATAGAGCGAGGTTTCGTATTTTTTAGACCCTAGAAAAGAATTATAAAGATGTTGCTTCCAATACAAATGAAAAAAATTAATGTGTTTTCATTAAAATTAAACAAAATGTTCCTGATTTTCGGTTTATATTACCGATGGAAGATGTACACGTAAAACCGTTCTAATCCGGCTGAAACGTCGATATATGCAATAAAAACAGAACTTCTCCCCTTTTCAATATCTTACTCAGTATTTTAACGAGAAACAAATAGTTGATTGAAAATGAAGTGTTTAAGGTTAATTTCTAATCAATTATGTGTTTGCATCATTTTTATCGTATATTTAATGAATTAATATCAATAAACTGAAAATTCACAAAAACGTGGAAAAAAAGCAAAATATTGCTAATTCGATGATATTTTGTTTATATCACAAAAAGGAAAAGGGGATGATAACGTCAAAATATTTCTGAATTCGATGATTTTTAGTACGAAACAAAATGCAAGAAAACTTGCTTAAAATGCAATATTATGCGAAAATCTGAGATTTGAAGGCCAAATCACATATCGTGATACTACATGAAATAGTATCGAAATATTGGTAAAAATGAATATATTTACGTAATGTCAAACTACATGAAATTGTGAAAAAAATCATTATTATACCAAATTTGATGATTTTAACTTCGAATCATAGAGCGAAGTTTCGTATTTTTTACACCCTAGAAAAGAATTATAAAGATGTTGCTTCAAATACAAATGATAAAAATCAATGTGTTTTCATTAAAATTAACTAAAATGTTCCTGATTTTCGGTTTATATTACCGATGGAAGAGGTACACGTAAGACCGTTCTAATCCGGCTGAAACGTCGATATATGCAATAAAAACAGAACTTCTCCCCTTTTCAATATCTTACTCAGTATTTTAACAAGAAACAAATAGATGATTGAAAATGAAGTATTTAAGGTTATTTTCTGATCAATTATGTGTTTGCATAATTTTTATCGTATATTTAATGAATTAATAACAATTAACTGAAAATTAACAAAAACGTGGAAAAACGGCCTAATTCGATAATATTTTGTTTACATCACACAAAGGAAAAGGGGATGATAAAGGTCAAAATATTGCTAAATTCGATGATTTTTAGTACAAAACAAAATGCAAGAAAACTTGCTTACAAATGCAAAATTTGCAAAATTCTGAGATTTGAAGGCCAAATCAAATATCGTGAGAAAACATGAAGTAGTATCGAAATATTGGTAAAAACGAATATATATACGTAAAATTACACTACATGAATAACTTGAAAAAAGTCACTTTATTACCATATATGAGGATTTTAACTTCAAATCATAGAGCGAAGTTTTGTATTATTTAGATCCAAGAAAAGACATAAGACAATGTTGTTTCAAATACAAATGATAAAAATCAATGTGTTTTCATTAGAATTAACTAAAATGTTCCTGATTTTCCGTTTATATTACCGATGGAAGACGTACACATAAAACCGTTCTAATCCGGCTGAAACGTCGACATATGCAACAAAACAGAACTTCTCCCCTTTTCAATATCTTACTCAGTATTTTAACGAGAAACAAATAGATGATTGAAAATGAAGTATTTAAGGTTATTTTCTGATCAATTATGTGTTTGCATAATTTTTATCGTATATATAATGAATTAATAACAATAAACTGAAAATTCACAAAAACGTGGAAAAACGGCCTAATTCGATAATACTTTGTTTACATCACACAAAGGAAAAGGGGATGATAAAGGTCAAAATATTGCTAAATTCGATGATTTTTAGTACAAAACAAAATGCAAGAAAACTTGCTTAAAAATGCAAAATTTGCGAAATTCTGAGATTTGAAGGGCAAATCACACATCGTGAGAAAACATGAAGTAGTATCGAAATATTGGTAAAAACGAATATATATATACGTAAAATCACACTACATGAATAACGTGAAAAAAGTCACTTTATTACCATATATGAGGATTTTAACTTCAAATCATAGAGCGAGGTTTCGTATTATTTAGATCCAAGAAAAGACATATGACAATGTTGTTTCAAATACAAATGATAAAAATCAATGTGTTTTTATTAGAATTAACTAAAATGTTCCTGATTTACCGTTAATATTACCGATGGAAGATGTACACGTAAAACCGCTCTAATCCGGCTGAAACGTCGATATATGCAATAAAACTAGAACTTCTCCCCTTTCATATATCTTACTCAGTATTTTAACGAGAAACAAATAGTTGATTGAAAATGAAGTGTTTAAGGCTAATTTCTAATCAATTACGTGTTTGCATCATTTTTATCGTATATTTAATGAATTAATAACAATATACTGAAAACTCACAAAAACGTGGAAAAACAGCAAAATATTGCCTAATAAGATGATATTTTGTTTATATCACATAAAGGAAAGGGGATGAAAAACGTCAAAATATTGTTGAATTCGATGATTTTTAGTACGAAACAAAATGCAAGAAAACTTGCTTAAAATGCAATATTATGCGAAAATCTGAGATTTGAAGGCCAAATCACATATCGTGATACTACATGAAATAATATCGAATTATTGGTAAAAAGGAATATAATTGCGTAATATCAAACTACACGAAATTGTGAAAAAAGTCATTATTATATCAAATTTGAGGATTTTAACTTCGAATCATAGAGCGACGTTTCGTATTTTTTAGACCCTAGAGAAGACGTATAAAGATGTTGCTTCCAATACAAATGATAAAAATCAATGTTTTTTCATTAAAATTAACTAAAATGTTCCTGATTTTCTGTTTATATTACCGATGGAAGATGTACACGTAAAACCGTTCGAATCCGGCTGAAACGTCGATATATGCAATAAAAACAGAACTTCTCCTCTTTTCAATATCTTACTCAGTATTTTAACAAGAAACAAATAGATGATTGAAAATGATCTATTTAAGGTTATTTTCTGATCAATTATGTGTTTGCATAATTTTTATCGTATATTTAATGAATTAATAACAATAAACTGAAAATTCACAAAAACGTGGAAAAACGGCCTAATTCGATAATATTTTGTTTACATCACACAAAGGAAAAGGGGATGATAAAGGTCAAAATATTGCTAAATTCGATAATTGTTATTACAAAACAAAATGCAAGGAAACTTGCTTAAAAATGCAAAATTTGCAAAATTCTGCGATTTGAAGGCCAAATCACATATCGTAAACAAAATATGTTCGAATTAGGCCGTTTTTCCACGTTTTTGTGAATTTTCAGTTTATTGTTATTAATTCATTAAATATACGATAAAAATTATGCAAACACATAATTGATCAGAAAATAACCTTAAATACTTCATTTTCAATCATCTATTTGTTTCTCGATAAAATACTGAGTAAGATATTAAAAAGGGGAGAAGTTCTGTTTTGTTGCATATGTCGACGTTTCAGCCGGATTAGAACGGTTTTATGTGTACATCTTCCATCGGTAATATAAACGGAAAATCAGGAACATTTTAGTTAATTCTAATGAAAACACATTGATTTTTATCATTTGTATCGGGAACAACATTGTCATATGTCTTTCCTTGAATCTAAATAATACGAAACCTCGCTTTATGATTCGTAGTTAAAATCCTCAAATTTGGTATAATAGTGACTTTTTCACGTTTTTCATGTTGTTTGATATCACGAATATATATTAATTTTTACCAATATTTCGATACTATTTCATGTAGTATCACGATATGTGATTTGGCCTTCAAATCTCAGAAATTCGCATAATATTGCATTTTAAGCAAGTTTTTTTGGATTTTGAATCGTACTAAAAAACATCGAATTTAGCAATATTTTGATGTTTATCATCCCATTTTCCTCTATGTGATTTAAACAAAATATCATCGAATTAGGCAATATTTTGCCGTTTTTCCACGTTTTTGTGAATTTTCAGTTTATTGTTATTAATTCATTAAATATACGATAAAAATGATGCAAACACATAATTGATTAGAAATTAACCTTAAATACTTCATTTCCAATCAACTATATGTTTCTCGTTAAAATACAGAGTAAGATATTGAAAAGGGGAGAAGTTCTGTTTTTATTGCATATATCATAAGCATATCATATTGCATATATCATGCATATATATAAGCAAGAAAACTTGCTTAAAAATGCAAAATTTGCGAAATTCTGAGATTTGAAGGGCAAATCACACATCGTGAGAAAACAGGAAGTAGTATCGAAATATTGGTAAAAACGAATTTATATACGTAAAATCACACTACATGAATAACGTGAAAAAAGTCACTTTATTACCATATATGAGGATTTTAACTTCAAATCATAGAGCGAGGTTTCGTATTATTTAGATCCAAGAAAAGACATATGACAATGTTGTTTCAAATACAAATGATAAAAATCAATGTGTTTTTATTAGAATTAACTAAAAGTTCCTGATTTATGATAAAATTATGTTCCTGATTTACCGTTAATATTACCGATGGAAGATGTACACGTAAAACCGCTCTAATCCGGCTGAAACGTCGATATATGCAATAAAACTAGAACTTCTCCCCTTTCATATATCTTACTCAGTATTTTAACGAGAAACAAATAGTTGATTGAAAATGAAGTGTTTAAGGCTAATTTGTAATCAATTACGTGTTTGCATCATTTTTATCGTATATTTAATGAATTAATAACAATATACTGATAATTCACAAAAACGTGGAAAAACAGCAAAATATTGCCTAATAAGATGATATTTTGTTTATATCACATAAAGGAAAGGGGATGATAAACGTCAAAATATTGCTGAATTCGATGATTTTTAGTACGAAACGAAATGCAAGAAAACTTGCTTAAAATGCAATATTATGCGAAAATCTGAGATTTGAAGGCCAAATCACATATCGTGATACTACATGAAATAATATCGAATTATTGGTAAAAAGGAATATAATTGCGTAATATCAAACTACATGAAATTGTGAAAAAAGTCATTATTATATCAAATTTGAGGATTTTAACTTCGAATCATAGAGCGACGTTTCGTATTTTTTTAGACCCTAGAGAAGACGTATAAAGATGTTGCTTCCAATACAAATGATAAAAATCAATGTGTTTTCATTAAAATTAACTAAAATGTTCCTGATTTTCTGTTTATATTACCGATGGAAGATGTACACGTAAAACCGTTCTAATCCGGCTGAAACGTCGATATATGCAATAAAAACAGAACTTCTCCTCTTTTCAATATCTTACTCAGTATTTTAACAAGAAACAAATAGATGATTGAAAATGATCTATTTAAGGTTATTTTCTGATCAATTATGTGTTTGCATAATTTTTATCGTATATTTAATGAATTAATATCAATAAACTGAAAATTCACAAAAACGTGGAAAAACGGCCTAATTCGATAATATTTTGTTTACATCACACAAAGGAAAAGGGGATGATTAAGGTCAAAATATTGCTAAATTCGATGATTGTTAGTACAAAACAAAATGCAAGGAAACTTGCTTAAAAATGCAAAATTTGCAAAATTCTGAGATTTGAAGGCCAAATCACATATTGTAAACAAAATATGTTCGAATTAGGCCGTTTTTCCACGTTTTTGTGAATTTTCAGTTTATTGTTATTAATTCATTAAATATACGATAAAAATTATGCAAACACATAATTGATCAGAAAATAACCTTAAATACTTCATTTTCAATCATCTATTTGTTTCTCGATAGAATACTGAGTAGGATATTAAAAAGGGGAGAAGTTCTGTTTTGTTGCATATGTCGACGTTTCAGCCGGATTAGAACGGTTTTATGTGTACATCTTCCATCGGTAATATAAACGGAAAATCAGGAACATTTTAGTTAATTCTAATGAAAACACATTGATTTTTAACATTTGTATCGGGAACAACATTGTCATATGTCTTTCCTTGAATCTAAATAATACGAAACCTCGCTTTATGATTCGTAGTTAAAATCCTCAAATTTGGTATAATAGTGACTTTTTCACGTTTTTCATGTTGTTTGATATTACGAATATATATTAATTTTTACCAATATTTCGATACTATTTCATGTAGTATCACGATATGTGATTTGGCCTTCAAATCTCAGAATTTCGCATAATATTGCATTTTAAGCAAGTTTTTTTGGATTTTGCATCGTACTAAAAAACATCGAATTTAGCAATATTTTGATGTTTATCATCCCATTTTCCTCTATGTGATTTAAACAAAATATCATCGAATTAGGCAATATTTTGCCGTTTTTCCACGTTTTTGTGAATTTTCAGTTTATTGTTATTAATTCATTAAATATACGATAAAAATGATGCAAACACATAATTGATTAGAAATTAACCTTAAATACATCATTTCCAATCAACTATATGTTTCTCGTTAAAATACAGAGTAAGATATTGAAAAGGGGAGAAGTTCTGTTTTTATTGCATATATCATAAGCATATCATATTGCATATATCATGCATATATATAAGCAAGAAAACTTGCTTAAAAATGCAAAATTTGCGAAATTTTGAGATTTGAAGGGCAAATCACACATCGTGAGAAAACATGAAGTAGTATCGAAATATTGGTAAAAACGAATATATATACGTAAAATCACACTACATGAATAACGTGAAAAAAGTCACTTTATTACCATATATGAGGATTTTAACTTCAAATCATAGAGCGAGGTTTCGTATTATTTAGATCCAAGAAAAGACATATGACAATGTTGTTTCAAATACAAATGATAAAAATCAATGTGTTTTTATTAGAATTAACTAAAAGTTCCTGATTTATGATAAAATTATGTTCCTGATTTACCGTTAATATTACCGATGGAAGATGTACACGTAAAACCGCTCTAATCCGGCTGAAACGTCGATATATGCAATAAAACTAGAACTTCTCCCCTTTCATATATCTTACTCAGTATTTTAACGAGAAACAAATAGTTGATTGAAAATGAAGTGTTTAAGGCTAATTTGTAATCAATTACGTGTTTGCATCATTTTTATCGTATATTTAATGAATTAATAACAATATACTGATAATTCACAAAAACGTGGAAAAACAGCAAAATATTGCCTAATAAGATGATATTTTGTTTATATCACATAAAGGAAAGGGGATGATAAACGTCAAAATATTGCTGAATTCGATGATTTTTAGTACGAAACGAAATGCAAGAAAACTTGCTTAAAATGCAATATTATGCGAAAATCTGAGATTTTTAGGCCAAATCACATATCGTGATACTACATGAAATAATATGGAATTATTGGTAAAAAGGAATATAATTGCGTAATATCAAACTACATGAAATTGTGAAAAAAGTCATTATTATATCAAATTTGAGGATTTTAACTTCGAATCATAGAGCGACGTTTCGTATTTTTTAGACCCTAGAGAAGACGTATAAAGATGTTGCTTCCAATACAAATGATAAAAATCAATGTGTTTTCATTAAAATTAACTAAAATGTTCCTGATTTTCTGTTTATATTACCGATGGAAGATGTACACGTAAAACCGTTCTAATCCGGCTGAAACGTCGATATATGCAATAAAAACAGAACTTCTCCTCTTTTCAATATCTTACTCAGTATTTTAACAAGAAACAAATAGATGATTGAAAATGATCTATTTAAGGTTATTTTCTGATCAATTATGTGTTTGCATAATTTTTATCGTATATTTAATGAATTAATAACAATAAACTGAAAATTCACAAAAACGTGGAAAAACGGCCTAATTCGATAATATTTTGTTTACATCACACAAAGGAAAAGGGGATGATAAAGGTCAAAATATTGCTAAATTCGATGATTGTTAGTACAAAACAAAATGCAAGGAAACTTGCTTAAAAATGCAAAATTTGCAAAATTCTGAGATTTGAAGGCCAAATCACATATCGTAAACAAAATATGTTCGAATTAGGCCTTTTTTCCACGTTTTTGTGAATTTTCAGTTTATTGTTATTAATTCATTAAATATACGATAAAAATTATGCAAACACATAATTGATCAGAAAATAACCTTAAATACTTCATTTTCAATCATCTATTTGTTTCTCGATAGAATACTGAGTAGGATATTAAAAAGGGGAGAAGTTCTATTTTGTTGCATATGTCGACGTTTCAGCCGGATTAGAACGGTTTTGTGTGTACATCTTCCATCGGTAATATAAACGGAAAATCAGGAACATTTTAGTTAATTCTAATGAAAACACATTGATTTTTATCATTTGTATCGGGAACAACATTGTCATATGTCTTTCCTTGAATCTAAATAATACGAAACCTCGCTTTATGATTCGTAGTTAAAATCCTCAAATTTGGTATAATAGTGACTTTTTCACGTTTTTCATGTTGTTTGATATTACGAATATATATTAATTTTTACCAATATTTCGATACTATTTCATGTAGTATCACGATATGTGATTTGGCCTTCAAATCTCAGAATTTCGCATAATATTGCATTTTAAGCAAGTTTTTTTGGATTTTGAATCGTACTAAAAAACATCGAATTTAGCAATATTTTGATGTTTATCATCCCATTTTCCTCTATGTGATTTAAACAAAATATCATCGAATTAGGCAATATTTTGCCGTTTTTCCACGTTTTTGTGAATTTTCAGTTTATTGTTATTAATTCATTAAATATACGATAAAAATGATGCAAACACATAATTGATTAGAAATTAACCTTAAATACATCATTTCCAATCAACTATATGTTTCTCGTTAAAATACAGAGTAAGATATTGAAAAGGGGAGAAGTTCTGTTTTTATTGCATATATCATAAGCATATCATATTGCATATATCATGCATATATATAAGCAAGAAAACTTGCTTAAAAATGCAAAATTTGCGAAATTCTGAGATTTGAAGGGCAAATCACACATCGTGAGAAAACATGAAGTAGTATCGAAATATTGGTAAAAACGAATATATATACGTAAAATCACACTACATGAATAACGTGAAAAAAGTCACTTTATTACCATATATGAGGATTTTAACTTCAAATCATAGAGCGAGGTTTCGTATTATTTAGATCCAAGAAAAGACATATGACAATGTTGTTTCAAATACAAATGATAAAAATCAATGTGTTTTTATTAGAATTAACTAAAATGTTCCTGATTTACCGTTAATATTACCGATGGAAGATGTACACGTAAAACCGCTCTAATCCGGCTGAAACGTCGATATATGCAATAAAACTAGAACTTCTCCCCTTTCATATATCTTACTCATTATTTTAACGAGAAACAAATAGTTGATTGAAAATGAAGTGTTTAAGGTTAATTTCTAATCAATTACGTGTTTGCATCATTTTTATCGTATATTTAATGAATTAATAACAATAAACTGAAAATTCACAAAAACGTGGAAAAACAGCAAAATATTGCCTAATAAGATGATATTTTGTTTATATCACATATAGCAAAAGGGGATGATAAACGTCAAAATATTGCTGAATTCGATGATTTTTAGTACGAAACAAAATGCAAGAAAACTTGCTTAAAATGCAATATTATGCGAAAATCTGAGATTTGAAGGCCAAATCACATATCGTGATGCTAAATGAAATAATATCGAATTATTGGTAAAAAGGAATATAATTGCGTAATATCAAACTACATGAAATTGTGAAAAAAGTCATTATTATACCAAATTTGAGGATTTTAACTTCGAATCATAGAGCGACGTTTCGTATTTTTTAGACCCTAGAGAAGACGTATAAAGATGTTGCTTCCAATACTGATGATAAAAATCAATGTGTTTTCATTAAAATTAACTAAAATGTTCCTGATTTTCGATTTATATTACCGATGGAAGATGTACACGTAAAACCGTTCTAATCCGGCTGAAACGTCGATATATGCAATAAAAACAGAACTTCTCCCCTTTTCAATATCTTACTCAGTATTTTACCAAGAAACAAATAGATGATTGAAAATGAAGTATTTAAGGTTATTTTCTGATCAATTATGTGTTTGCATAATTTTTATCGTATATTTAATGAATTAATAACAATAAACTGAAAATTCACAAAAACGTGGAAAAACGGCCTAATTCGATAATATTTTGTTTACATCACACAAAGGAAAAGGGGATGATAAAGGTCAAAATATTACTAAATTCGATGATTTTTAGTACAAAACAAAATGCAAGAAAACTTGCTTAAAAATGCAAAATTTGCGAAATTCTGAGATTTGAAGGGCAAATCACACATCGTGAGAAAACATGAAGCAGTATCGAAATATTGGTAAAAACGAATATATATACGTAAAATCACACTACATGAATAACGTGAAAAAAGTTACTTTATTACCATATATGAGGATTTTAACTTCAAATCATAGAGCGAGGTTTCGTATTATTTAGATCCAAGAAAAGACATATGACAATGTTGTTACAAATACAAATGATGAAAATCAATGTGTTTTCATTAGAATTAACTAAAATGTTCTTGATTTTCCGTTTATATTACCGATGGAAGATGTACACGTAAAACCGCTTTAATCCGGCTGAAACGTCGATATATGCAATAAAAACAGAACTTCTCCCCTTTCCAAAATCTTACTCAGTATTTTATCGAGAAACAAATAGTTGATTGAAAATGAAGTGTTGAAGGTTAATTTCTAATCAATTATGTGTCTATGGTTAATTTCTAATCAATTTTCAATATCTTACTCAGTATTTTAACAAGAAACAAATAGATGATTGAAAATGAAGTATATAAATTTTTTCTGATCAATTATGTGTTTGCATAATTTTTATCGCATATTTAATGAATTAATAAGAATAAACTGAAAATTCACAAAAACGTGGAAAAACGGCCTAATTCGATAATATTTTGTTTACATCACACAAAGGAAAAGGGGATGATAAAGGTCAAAATATTGCTAAATTCGATGATTTTTAGTACAAAACAAAATGCAAGGAAACTAATATTGCAATGAAAACCGAACTTCTCTCCTTTTCAATATCTTACTCAGTATTTTAACGAGAAACAAATAGATGGTTGAAAATGAAGTATTTATGGTTATTTTCTAATCAATCATGTGTTTGCATCATTTTTATCGTATCTATAATGAATTAATACCCATAGACTGAAAATCCACAAAAACGTGGAAAAACGGCAAAATATTGCCTAATTCGATGATATTTTGTTTAAATCACATAAAGGAAAAGGGGATGATAAACGTCAAAATATTGCTAAATTCGACGATTTTTCGTACGAAACAAGATGCAAGAAAACTTGCTTAAAATGCAATATTATGCGAAATTCTGAGATTTGAAAGCCAAATCACATATCGTGATACTACATGAAATAGTATCGAAATATTGGTGTAAATGAATATATTTACATAATATCAAACTACATGATTAACGTGAAAAAGTCACTATTTTACCATATTTGAGGATTTTAACTTCAAATCATAGAGTGAGGTTTCGTATTATTTAGATCCAAGAAAAGACATATGACTATGTTGTTTCCAATACAAATGATAAAAAAACAATGTGTTTTCATTAGAATGAACTAAAATGTTGTTGATTTTCCGTTTATATTACGGATGAAAGATGTAAACGTAAAACCGCTCTAATCCGGCTGAAACGTCGATATATGGAATAAAAACTGAACTTCTCCCCTTTTTAATATCTTACTCAGTATTTTAACGAGAAACAAATAGATGGTTGAAATGAAGTATTTATGGTTATTTTCTAATCAATTATGTGTTTGCATCATTTTTATCGTATCTATAATGAATTAATACCCATAGACTGAAATTTCACAAAAACGTGGAAAAACGGCAAAATATTGCCTAATCCGATGATAATTTGTTCAAATCACATAAAGGAAAAGGGGATGATAAACGTCAAAATATTGCTAAATTCGATGATTTTTCGTACGAAATAAAGTGCAAGAAAACTTGCTTAAAATGCAATATTAAGCGAAATTCTGAGATTTGAAAGCCAAATCTCATATCGTGATACTACATGAAATAGTATCGAAATATTGGTAAAAATGAATATATTTACGTATTATCAAACTACATGAAAAACGTCAAAAAAGTCACTATTTTACCATATTTGAAGGTTTTAACTTCAAAACATAGAGCGAGGTTTCGTATTATTTAGATCCAAGAAAAGACATATGACAATGTTGTTTCCAATACAAATGATAAAACCAATGTGTTTTCATTAGAATTAACTAAAATGTTCCTGATTTTCCGTTTATATTACCGACGGAAGATGTACACGAAAACATCTCTATTCCGGCTGAAACGTCGATAAATGCAATAAAAACAGAACTTCTCCCCTTTTCAATATCTTACTCAGTATTTTAACGAGAAACAAATAGATGATTGAAAATGAAGTATTTAAGGTTATTATTTAATCAATTATGTGTTTGCATCATTTTTATCGTATATATAATGAAAACCCATAAACTGAAAATTCACAAAAACGTTGAAAAACGGCAAAATATTGCCTAATTCGATTATATTTTGTTTAAATCACACAGAGGAAAAGGGGATGATAAACGTCAAAATATTGCTAAATTCGATGATTTTTCCTACGAAACAAAATGTAAGAAAACTTGCTTAAAATGCAATATTATGCGAAATTCTGAGATTTGAAAGCCAAATCACATATCGTGATACTACATGAAATAGTATCGAAATATTGGTAAAAATGAATATATTTACGTAATATCAAACTACATGATTAACGTGAAAAAGTCACCATTTTACTATATTTGAGGATTTTAACTTCAAATCATAGAGCGAGGTTTCGTAATATTTAGATCCAAGAAAAGACATATGACAATGTTGTTTCCAATACAAATGATAAAAACCAATGTGTTTTCATTAGAATTAACTAAAATGTTGTTGATTTTCCGTTTATATTACCGACGGAAGATGTACACGAAAGCATCTCTATTCCGGCTGAAACGTCGATATATGCAATACAAACCGAACTTCTCCCCTTTTCAATATCTTACTCAGTATTTTAACGAGAAACAAATAGATGGTTGAAAATGAAGCATTTAAGGTTATTATCTAATCAATTATATGTTTGCATCATTTTTATCGTATATATAATGAAAACCCATAAACTGAAAATTCACAAAAACGTGGAAAAACGGCAAAATATTGCCTAATTCGATGATATTTTGTTTAAATCACACAGAGGAAAAGGGGATGATAAACGTCAAAATATTGCTAAATTCGATGATTTTTCGTACGAAACAAAAAGGCAAGAAAACTTGCTTAAAATGCAATATTATGCGACATTCTGAGATTTGAAGGCCAAATCACATATCGTGATACTACATGAAATAGTATCGAAATATTGGTAAAAATGAATATATTTACGTAATATCAAACTTCATGATTAACGTGAAAAAGGCACTATTTTACCATATTTGAGGATTTTAACTTCAAATCATAGAGCGAGGTTTCGTATTATTTAGATCCAAGAAAAGACATATGACAATGTTGTTTCCAATACAAATGATAAAAAACAATGTGTTTTCATTAGAATGAACTAAAATGTTGTTGATTTTCCGTTTATATTACCGACGGAAGATGTACACGAAAGCATCTCTATTCCGGCTGAAACGTCGATATATGCAATACAAACCGAACTTCTCCCCTTTTCAATATCTTACTCAGTATTTTAACGAGAAACAAATAGATGGTTGAAAATGAAGCATTTAAGGTTATTATCTAATCAATTATATGTTTGCATCATTTTTATCATATATATAATGAATTAATACCCATAGACTGAAAATTCACAAAAACAAGGAAAAACGGCAAACTATATGAAATAGTATCGAAATATTGGTAAAAATGAATATATTTACGTAATATCAAACTACATGATTAACGTGAAAAAGTCACTATTTAACCATATTTGAGGATTTTAACTTCAAATCATAGAGCGAGGTTTCGTAATATTTAGATCCAAGAAAAGACAATGTTGTTTCCAATACAAATGATAAAAAACAATGTGTTTTCATTAGAATGAACTAAAATGTTGTTGATTATCCGTTTATATTACGGATGAAAGATATACACGTAAAACAGCTCTAATCAGGCTGAAACGTCGATATATGGAATAAAAACTGAACTTCTCCCCTTTTCAATATCTTACTCAGTATTTTAACGAGAAACAAATAGATGGTTGAAAATGAAGTATTTATGGTTATTTTCTAATCAATTATGTGTTTGCATCATTTTTATCGTATCTATAATGAATTAATACCCATAGACTGAAAATTCACAAAAACGTGAAAAAACGGCAAAATATTGCCTAATTCGATGATATTTTGTTTAAATCACATAAAGAAAAAGGGGATGATAAGCGTCAAAATATTGCTAAATTCGATGATTTTTCGTACGAAACAAAATGCAAGAAAACTTGTTTAAAATGCACTATTATGAGAAATTCTGAGATTTGAAAGCCAAATCACATATCGTGATCCTACATGAAATAGTATCGAAATATTGGTTAAAAATGAATATATTTACGTATTATCAAACTACATGAAAAACGTGAAAAAAGTCACTATTTTACCATATTTGAGGATTTTAACTTCAAATCATAGAGCGAGGTTTCGTATTATTTAGATCCAAGAAAAGACATATGACAATGTTGTTTCCAATACAAATGATAAAACCAATGTGTTTTCATTAGAATTAACTAAAATGTTCCTGATTTTCCGTTTATATTACCGACGGAAGATGTACACGAAAACATCTCTATTCCGGCTGAAACGTCGATATATGCAATAAAAAACAGAACTTCTCCCCTTTTCAATATCTTACTCAGTATTTTAACGAGAAACAAATAGATGATTGAAAATGAAGTATTTAAGGTTATTATCTAATCAATTATGTGTTTGCATCATTTTTATCGTATATATAATGAATTAATACCCATAGACTGAAAATTCACAAAAACAAGGAAAAACGGCAAAATATTGCCTAATTCGATGATATTTTGTTTAAATCACACAGAGGAAAAGGGGATGATAAACGTCAAAATATTGCTAAATTCGATGATTTTGCGTACGAAACAAAATGCAAGAAAACTTGATAAACGTCAAAATATTGCTAAATTCGACGATTTTTAGTACAAAACAAAATGCAAGAAAACTTGCTAAAAATGCAACATTATGCGAAATTCTGAGATTTGAAGGCCAAATAACATATCGTGAGAAAACATGAAGTAGTATCGAAATATTGGTAAAAACGAGTATATTTACGTAAAATCACACTACATGAAAAACGTGAAAAAATCACTATATTACCAAATTTGAGGATTTTAATTTCAAATTATAAGGGGAGGTTTCGTATTACTTCGATCCTAGAAAAGACATTAAAATGTTGTTTCCAATACAAATGATAAAAATCGATGTGTTTTCATTAGAATTAACTATGATGTTCCTGATTTTCCGTTTATATTACCAATGGAAGATGTACACGTAAGACTGCTCTAATCCGGCTGAAACGTCGATATATGCATTAAAAACAGAACTTATCTTTTTTCAAAATCTTACACAGTATTTTAACGAGAAACAAATAGTTGATTGAAAATGAATTATTTAAGGTTAATTTCTAACCAATTATGTGTTTGCATCATTTTTATCGTATATACAATAAATTAATAACAATAAACAGAAAATTCATCCCTCTCTTGCGCCTCTGCATCCCTCTCTTGCGCCTCTGAATCCCTCACTTCAGCCTCTGCTTCCCTCTCTTGAGCCTCTGCATCCCTCTCTTGAGCCTCTGCATTCCTCTCTTAAGCCTCTGCATCTCTCTCTTAAGCCTCTGAATCACTCACGTAAGCCTCTGAATCACTGTCTTGAGCTTCTGCATCACTCTCTTGAACCCCTGCATCTCTCTCTTGAGCCTCTGCATCACTCTCTTGAGCCTCTGCATCACCCATTTAAGCCTCTGAATTCCTCTTTTTGAGCCTCTGCATCACTTTCTTAAGCCTCTGCACCCCTCTCTTGAGCCTCTGCAGAACTCTCTTGAGTCTCTGCATCACTCTCTTGAGCTTCTGCATCCCTCTCTTTAACCTCTGCAACACTCACTTCAGCCTCTGCATCACTCTCTTAAGCCTCTGAATCCCTCTCTTGAGCCTCTGAATCCCTCTCTTGGTCCTCTGCATCACTCTCTTGAGCCTCTGCATCGCTCTCTTGAGCCTCTGCATCACTCCTTTGAGCCTCTGCATCCCTCTCCTGAGTCTCTGCATCACTCTCTTAAGCCTCTGCATCCCTCTCTTCATCCTCTGCACCACTCTCTTGAGCCTCTGCATCATTCTCTTGAGCCTCTGCATCCCTCTCTTCATCCTCTGCATCACTCTCTTGAGCCTCTGCATCATTCTCTTGAGCCTCTGCATCCCTCTTTTCATCCTCTGCATCACTCTCTTGAGCATCTGCATTCCTCTCTTAAGCCTCTGCATCACTCACTTTAAGCCTCTGCATCATTCTCTTGAGCCTCTGCATCACTCTCTTGAGCCTCTGCATCACTCTCTTCAACCTCTGCATCCCTCTCTTAAGCCTCTGCATCATTCTCTTCAGCCTCTGCATTCCTCTCCTAAGCCTCTGCATCACTCTCTTGATCCTCTGCATCCCTCTCTTAAGCCTCTACAATATTCTCTTGCTTCTGCATCACTCTCATGAATATCTGCATCAATCTCTTAAAGCTCTGCATCTCTCTCTTGAGCCTCTGCATCACTCTCTTGAGCCTCTGCATCCCTCTCTTAAGCCTCTGCATCACTCTCTTCAGCCTCTGCATTCCTCTCTTAAGCCTCTGCATCACTCTCTTCAGCCTTTGCATCACTCTCTTGAGCCTATGCATCCCTCTCTTAAGCCTCTGCAACACTCTCTTGAGTCTCTGCATCACTCTCTTGATCCTCTGCATCACACTCTTGAGGATCTGCATCACTCTCGTCAGCCTCTGCATCACTCTCGTAAGCCTCAGCTTCCCTCTCTTGATCCTCTGCATCACTCTCTTTAGCCTCTGCATCACTCTCTTAAGCCTTTGCATCACTTTCTTGAGTCTCTGCATCACTCTCTTGAGCCTCTGCATCCCTCTCTTGAGCCTCTGCAACACTCTCTTCAGCCTCTTCATCACTCTCCTAAGTCTCTGAATCCCTCTCCTGAGGCCTCTGGATCACTCTCTCGAGCCTCTGCATCACTCTCTTGATCCTCTGCATCACTCTCTTGAGCCTCTGCATCACTCTCCAATTCGTTTTTACCAATATTTCGATACTACTTCATGTTTTCTCACGATGTGATTTGCCCTTCAAATCTCAGAATTTCGCAAATTTTGCATTTTTAAGCAAGTTTTCTTGCATTTTGTTTTGTACTAAAAATCATCGAATTTAGCAATATTTTAACCTTTATCATCCCCTTTTCCTTTATGTGATTTAAACAAAATATCATCGAATTAGGCCGTTTTTCCACATTTTTGTGAATTTTCAGTTTATTGTTAGTAATTAATTATATATACGATAAAAATTATGCAAACACATAATTGATCAGAAAATAACCTTAAATACTTCATTTTCAATCATCTATTTGTTTCTCGATAAAATACTGAGTAAGATATTAAAAAGGGGAGAAGTTCTGTTTTGTTGCATATGTCGACGTTTCAGCCGGATTAGAACGGTTTTATGTGTACATCTTCCATCGGTAATATAAACGGAAAATCAGGAACATTTTAGTTAATTATAATGAAAACACATTGATTTTTATCATTTGTATCGGGAACAACATTGTCATATGTCTTTTCTTGGATCTAAATAACACGAAACCTCGCTTTATGATTCGTAGTTAAAATCCTCAAATTTGGTATAATAGTGACTTTTTCACGTTTTTCATGTTGTTTGATATTACGAATATATATTAATTTTTACCAATATTTTGATACTATTTCATGTAGTATCACTATATGTGATTTGGCCTTCAAATCTCAGAATTTCGCATAATATTGCATTTTAAGCAAGTTTTTTTGGATTTTGTATCGTACTAAAAAACATCGAATTTAGCAATATTTTGATGTTTATCATCCCATTTTCCTCTATGTGATTTAAACAAAATATCATCGAATTAGGCAATATTTTGCCGTTTTTCCACGTTTTTGTGAATTTTCAGTTTATTGTTATTAATTCATTAAATATACGATAAAAATGATGCAAACACATAATTGATTAGAAATTAACCTTAAATACTTCATTTCCAATCAACTATATGTTTCTCGTTAAAATACAGAGTAAGATATTGAAAAGGGGAGAAGTTCTGTTTTTATTGCATATATCATAAGCATATCATATTGCATATATCATGCATATATATAAGCAAGAAAACTTGCTTAAAAATGCAAAATTTGCGAAATTCTGAGATTTGAAGGGCAAATCACACATCGTGAGAAAACATGAAGTAGTATCGAAATATCGGTAAAAACGAATATATATATACGTAAAATCACACTACATGAATAACGTGAAAAAAGTCACTTTATTACCATATATGAGGATTTTAACTTCAAATCATAGAGCGAGGTTTCGTATTATTTAGATCCAAGAAAAGACATATGACAATGTTGTTTCAAATACAAATGATAAAAATCAATGTGTTTTTATTAGAATTAACTAAAATGTTCCTGATTTACCGTTAATATTACCGATGGAAGATGTACACGTAAAACCGCTCTAATCCGGCTGAAACGTCGATATATGCAATAAAACTAGAACTTCTCCCCTTTCATGTATCTTACTCAGTATTTTAACGAGAAACAAATAGTTGATTGAAAATGAAGTGTTTAAGGTTAATTTCTAATCAATTACGTGTTTGCATCATTTTTATCGTATATTTAATGAATTAATAACAATAAACTGAAAATTCACAAAAACGTGGAAAAACAGCAAAATATTGCCTAATAAGATGATATTTTGTTTATATCACATAAGGGAAAGGGGATGATAAACGTCAAAATATTGCTGAATTCGATGATTTTTAGTACGAAACAAAATGCAAGAAAACTTGCTTAAAATGCAATATTATGCGAAAATCTGAGATTTGAAGGCCAAATCACATATCGTGATACTACATGAAATAATATCGAATTATTGGTAAAAAGGAATATAATTGCGTAATATCAAACTACATGAAATTGTGAAAAAAGTCATTATTATACCAAATTTCAGGATTTTAACTTCGAATCATAGAGCGACGTTTCGTATTTTTTAGACCCTAGAGAAGACGTATAAAGATGTTGCTTCCAATACAAATGATAAAAATCAATGTTCTTTTCATTAAAATTAACTAAAATGTTCCTGATTTTCTGTTTATATTACCGATGGAAGATGTACACATAAAACCGTTCTAATCCGGCTGAAACGTCGATATATGCAATAAAAACAGAACTTCTCCTCTTTTCAATATCTTACTCAGTATTTTAACAAGAAACAAATAGATGATTGAAAATGATCTATTTAAGGTTATTTTCTGATCAATTATGTGTTTGCATAATTTTTATCGTATATTTAATGAATTAATAACAATAAACTGAAAATTCACAAAAACGTGGAAAAACGGCCTAATTCGATAATATTTTGTTTACATCACACAAAGGAAAAGGGGATGATAAAGGTCAAAATATTGCTAAATTCGATGATTGTTAGTACAAAACAAAATGCAAGGAAACTTGCTTAAAAATGCAAAATTTGCAAAATTCTGAGATTTGAAGGCCAAATCACATATCGTAAACAAAATATGTTCGAATTAGGCCGTTTTTCCACGTTTTTGTGAATTTTCAGTTTATTGTTATTAATTCATTAAATATACGATAAAAATTATGCAAACACATAATTGATCAGAAAATAACCTTAAATACTTCATTTTCAATCATCTATTTGTTTCTCGATAAAATACTGAGTAAGATATTAAAAAGGGGAGAAGTTCTGTTTTGTTGCATATGTCGACGTTTCAGCCGGATTAGAACGGTTTTATGTGTACATCTTCCATCGGTAATATAAACGGAAAATCAGGAACATTTTAGTTAATTCTAATGAAAACACATTGATTTTTATCATTTGTATCGGGAACAACATTGTCATTTGTCTTTCCTTGGATCTAAATAATACGAAACCTCGCTTTATGATTCGTAGTTAAAATCCTCAAATTTGGTATAGTAGTGACTTTTTCACGTTTTTCATGTTGTTTGATATTACGAATATATATTAATTTTTACCAATATTTCGATACTATTTCATGTAGTAACACGATATGTGATTTGGCCTTCAAATCTCAGAATTTCGCATAATATTGCATTTTAAGCAAGTTTTTTTGGATTTTGAATCGTACTAAAAAACATCGAATTTAGCAATATTTTGATGTTTATCATCCCATTTTCCTCTATGTGATATAAACAAAATATCATCGCATTAGGCAATATTTTGCCGTTTTTCCACGTTTTTGTGAATTTTCAGTTTATTGTTATTAATTCATTAAATATACGATAAAAATGATGCAAACACATAATTGATTAGAAATTAACCTTAAATACTTCATTTCCAATCAACTATATGTTTCTCGTTAAAATACAGAGTAAGATATTGAAAAGGTGAGAAGTTCTGTTTTTATTGCATATATCATAAGCATATCATATTGCATATATCATGCATATATATAAGCAAGAAAACTTGCTTAAAAATGCAAAATTTGCGAAATTCTGAGATTTGAAGGGCAAATCACACATCGTGAGAAAACATGAAGTAGTATCGAAATATTGGTAAAAACGAATATATATACGTAAAATCACACTACATGAATAACGTGAAAAAAGTTACTTTATTACCATATATGAGGATTTTAACTTCAAATCATAGAGCGAGGTTTCGTATTATTTAGATCCAAGAAAAGACATATGACAATGTTGTTACAAATACAAATGATGAAAATCAATGTGTTTTCATTAAAATTAACTAAAATCTTCATGATTTTCCGTTTATATTACCGATGGAAGATGTACACGTAAAACCGCTTTAATCCGGCTGAAACGTCGATATATGCAATAAAAACAGAACTTCTCCCCTTTCCAAAATCTTACTCAGTATTTTATCGAGAAACAAATAGTTGATTGAAAATGAAGTGTTGAAGGTTAATTTCTAATCAATTATGTGTTTGCATCATTTTTATCGTATATTTAATGAATTAATAACAATAAACTGAAAATTCACAAAAACGTGGAAAAACAGCAAAATATTGCCAAATAAGATGATATTTTGTTTATATCACATAAAGGAAAAGGGGATGATAAACGTCAAAATATTGCTGAATTCGATGATTTTTAGTACGAAACAAAATGCAAGAAAACTTGCTTAAAATGCAATATTATGCGAAAATCTGAGATTTGAAGGCCAAATCACATATCGTGATACTACATGAAATAATATCGAATTATTGGTAAAAAGGAATATAATTGCGTAATATCAAACTACATGAAATTGTGAAAAAAGTAATTATTATACCAAATTTGAGAATTTTAACTTCGAATTATAGAGCAACGTTTCGTATTTTTTAGACCCTAGAAAAGACGTATAAAGATGTTGCTTCCAATACAAAGGATGAAAATCAATGTGTTTTCATTAGAATTAACTAAAATGTTCCTGATTTTCGGTTTATATTACCGATGGAAGATGTACACGTAAAACCGTTCTAATCCGGCTGAAACGTCGATATATGCCAAAAAAAACAGAACTTCTCCCCTTTTCAATATCTTACTCAGTATTTTAACAAGAAACAAATAGATGATTGAAAATGAAGTAATTAAATTTTTTCTGATCAATTATGTGTTTGCATAATTTTTATCGTATATTTAATGAATTAATAACAATAAACTGAAAATTCACAAAAACGTGGAAAAACGGCCTAATTCGATAATATTTTGTTTACATCACACAAAGGAAAAGGGGATGATAAAGGTCAAAATATTGCTAAATTCGATGATTTTTAGTACAAAACAAAATGCAAGGAAACTTGCTTAGAAATGCAAAATTTGCAAAATTCTGAGATTTGAAGGCCAAATCACATATCGTAAACAAAATATGTTCGAATTAGGCCGTTTTTCCACGTTTTTGTGAATTTTCAGTTTATTGTTATTAATTCATTAAATATACGATAAAAATTATGCAAACACATAATTGATCAGAAAATAACCTTAAATACTTCATTTTCAATCATCTATTTGTTTCTTGTTAAAATACTGAGAATATTGAAAAGATATTGAAAAGGGAAGAAGTTCTGTTTTTATTCTGAGGATTTTAACTTCAAATCATAGAGCGAGGTTTCGTATTATTTAGATCCAAGAAAAGACATAAGACAATGTTGTTTCAAATACAAATGATAAAAATCAATGTGTTTTCATTAGAATTAACTAAAATGTTCCTGATTTTCCGTTTATATTACCGATGGAAGATGTACACATAAAACCGTTCTAATCCAGCTGAAACGTCGACATATGCAACAAAACAGAATTTCTCCCCTTTTTAATATCTTACTCAGTATTTTAACGAGAAACAAATAGATGATTGAAAATGAAGTATTTAAGGTTATTTTCTGATCAATTATGTGTTTGCATCATTTTTATCGTATATATAATGAATTAATACCCATAGACTGAAAATTCACAAAAACAAGGAAAAACGGCAAAATATTGCCTAATTCGATGATATTTTGTTTAAATCACACAGAGGAAAAGGGGATGATAAACGTCAAAGTATTGCTAAATTCGATGATTTTTCGTACGACACAAAATGCAAGAAAACTTGCTTAAAATGCAATATTATGCGACATTCTGAGATTTGAAGGCCAAATCACATATCGTGATACTACATGAAATAGCATCGAAATATTGGTAAAAATGAATATATTTATGTAATATCAAACTACATGAAAAACATGAAAAAAGTCACTATTTTACCATATTTGAGGATTTTAACTTCAAATCATAGAGCGAGGTTTCGTATTATTTAGATCCAAGAAAAGACATATGACAATGTTGTTTCCAATACAAATGATAAAAAACAATGTGTTTTCATTAGAATGAACTAAAATGTTGTTGATTTTCCGTTTATATTACCGATGGAAGATGTTCACGTAAAACCGCTCTACTCCGGCTGAAACGTCGATATGCAATAAAAACCGAACTTCTCCCTTTTTAAATATATTACTCGGTATTTTAACGAGAAACACATAGATGATTGAAAATGAAGTATTTAAGGTCATTATCTAATCAATTATGTGTTTGCATCATTTTTATCATATATATAATGAATTAATACCCATAGACTGAAAATTCACAAAAACAAGGAAAAACGGCAAACTATATGAAATAGTATCGAAATATTGGTAAAAATGAATATATTTACGTAATATCAAACTACATGATTAACGTGAAAAAGTCACTATTTTACCATATTTGAGGATTTTAACTTCAAATCATAGAGCGAGGTTTCGTAATATTTAGATCCAAGAAAAGACATATGACAATGTTGTTTCTAATACAAATGATAAAAAACAATGTGTTTTCATTAGAATGAACTAAAATGTTGTTGATTTTCCGTTTATATTACGGATGAAAGATGTACACGTAAAACCGCTCTAATCCGGCTGAAACGTCGATATATGGAATAAAAACTGAACTTCTCCCCTTTTAAATATCTTACTCAGTATTTTAACGAGAAACAAATAGATGGTTGAAAATGAAGTATTTATGTTTATTTTCTAATCAATTATGTGTTTGCGTCATTTTTATCGTATATATAATGAATTAATACCCATAGACTGAAAATTCGCAAAAACAAGGAAAAACGTCAAAATATTGCCTAATTCGATGATATTTTGTTTAAATCACACAGAGGAAAAGGGGATGATAAACGTCAAAATATTGCTAAATTCGATGATTTTTCGTACGAAACAAAATGCAAGAAAACTTCCTTAAAATGCAATATTATGCGAAATTCTGAGATTTGAAAGCCAAATCACATATCGTGATACTACATGAAATAGTATCGAAATATTGGTTAAAAATGAATATATTTACGTATTATCAAACTACATGAAAAACGTGAAAAAAGTCACTATTTTACCATATTTGAGGATTTTAACTTCAAATCATAGAGCGAGGTTTCGTATTATTTAGATCCAAGAAAAGACATATGACAATGTTGTTTCCAATACAAATGATAAAACCAATGTGTTTTCATTAGAATTAACTAAAATGTTCCTGATTTTCCGTTTATATTACCGACGGAAGATGTACACGAAAACATCTCTATTCCGGCTGAAACGTCGATATATGCAATAAAAACAGAACTTCTCCCCTTTTCAATATCTTACTCAGTATTTTAACGAGAAACAAATAGATGATTGAAAATGAAGTATTTAAGGTTATTATCTAATCAATTATGTGTTTGCATCATTTTTATCGTATATATAATGAAAACCCATAAACTGAAAATTCACAAAAACGTGGAAAAACGGACAAATATTGCCTAATTCGATTATATTTTGTTTAAATCACACAGAGGAAAAGGGGATGATAAACGTCAAAATATTGCTAAATTCGACGATTTTTCGTACGAAACAAGATGCAAGAAAACTTGCTTAAAATGCAATATTATGCGAAATTCTGAGATTTGAAAGCCAAATCACATATCGTGATACTACATGAAATAGTATCGAAATATTGGTAAAAATGAATATATTTACGTATTATCAAACTACATGATTAACGTGAAAAAGTCACTATTTTACCATATTTGAGGATTTTAACTTCAAAACATAGAGCGAGGTTTCGTATTATTTAGATCCAAGAAAAGACATATGACAATGTTGTTTCCAATACAAATGATAAAAAACAATGTGTTTTCATTAGAATGAACTAAAATGTTCTTGGTTTTCCGTTTATATTACGGATAAAAGATGTATACGTAAAACCGCTCTAATCCGGCTGAAACGTCGATATATGCAATAAAAACCGAACTTCTCCCCTTTTAAATATCTTACTCAGTATTTTAACGAGAAACAAATAGATGGTTGAAAATGAAGTATTTAGGGTTATTTTCTAATCAATTATGTGTTTGCATCGTTTTTATCGTATCTATAATGAATTAATACCCATAGACTGAAAATTCACAAAAACGTGGAAAAACGGCAAAATATTGCCTAATTCGATTAAATTTTGTTTAAATCACATAAAGGAAAAGGGGATGATAAACGTCAAAATATTGCTAAATTCGATGATTTTTCGTACGAAACAAAATGCAAGAAAACTTGTTTAAAATGCAATATTAGGCGAAATTCTGAGATTTGAAAGCCAAATCACATATCGTGATACTACATGATATAGTATCGAAATATTGGTAAAAATGAATATATTTACGTATTATCAAACTACATGAAAAACGTGAAAAAAGTCACTATTTTACCATATTTGAGGATTTTAACTTCAAATCATAGAGCGAGGTTTCGTATTATTTAGATCCAAGAAAAGACATATGACAATGTTGTTTCCAATACAAATGATAAAACCAATGTGTTTTCATTAAAATTAACTAAAATGTTCCTGATTTTCCGTAATGAAGTATTTAAGGTTAATTTATAACCAATTATGTGTTTGCATCATTTTTATCGTATATATAATGAATTAATAACAATAAACTGAAAATTCACAAAAACGTGGAAAAACGGCAAAATATTGCCTAATTCGATGGTATTTTGCTTAAATAACATAAAGGAAAAGGGGGATGATAAACGTCAAAATATTGCTAAATTCGACGATTTTTAGTACAAAACAAAATGCAAGAAAACTTGCTAAAAATGCAACATTATGCGAAATTCTGAGATTTGAAGGCCAAATAACATATCGTGAGAAAACATGAAGTAGTATCGAAATATTGGTAAAAACGAGTATATTTACGTAAAATCACACTACATGAAAAACGTGAAAAAATCACTATATTACCAAATTTGAGGATTTTAACTTCAAATTATAAGTGGAGGTTACTTATTACTTAGATCCTAGAAAACACATATTAAAATTTTGTTTCCAATACAAATGATAAAAATCGATGTGTTTTCATTAGAATTAACTAAGATGTTCCTGATTTTCCGTTTATATTACCAATGGAAGATGTACACGTACGACTGCTCTAATCCTGCTGAAACGTCGATATATGCATTAAAAACAGAACTTCTCTTTTTTCAAAATCTTACACAGTATTTTAACGAGAAACAAATAGTTGATTGAAAATGAATTATTTAAGGTTAATTTCTAACCAATTATGTGTTTGCATCATTTTTATCGTATATACAATAAATTAATAACAATAAACAGAAAATTCATCCCTCTCTTGCGCCTCTGCATCCCTCTCTTGCGCCTCTGAATCCCTCACTTCAGCCTCTGCTTTCCTCTCTTGAGCCTCTGCATCCCTCTCTTGAGCCTCTGCATTCCTCTCTTAAGCCTATGCATCTCTCTCTTAAGCCTCTGAATCACTCACGTAAGCCTCTGAATCACTGTCTTGAGCTTCTGCATCACTCTCTTGAACCCCTGCATCTCTCTCTTGAGCCTCTGCATCACTCTCTTGAGCCTCTGCATCACCCATTTAAGCCTCTGATTTCCTCTTTTTGAGCCTCTGCATCACTTTCTTAAGCCTCTGCACCCCTCTCTTGAGCCTCTGCATAACTCTCTTGAGTCTCTGCATCACTCTCTTGAGCTTCTGCATCCCTCTCTTTTACCTCTGCAACACTCACTTCAGCCTCTGCATCACTCTCTTAAGCCTCTGAATCCCTCTCTTGAGCCTCTGAATCCCTCTCTTGGTCCTCTGCATCACTCTCTTGAGCCTCTGCATCACTCTCTTGATCCTCTGCATCACTCTCTTGAGCCTCTGCATCTCCTCTCTTGAGCCTCTGCATCACTCCTTTGAGCCTCTGCATCCCTCTCCTGAGTCTCTGCATCACTCTCTTAAGCCTCTGCATCCCTCTCTTCATCCTCTGCACCACTCTCTTGAGCCTCTGCATCATTCTCTTGAGCCTCTGCATCCCTCTCTTCATCCTCTGCATCACTCTCTTGAGCCTCTGCATCATTCTCTTGAGCCTCTGCATCCCTCTTTTCATCCTCTGCATCACTCTCTTGAGCATCTGCATTCCTCTCTTAAGCCTCTGCATCACTCACTTTAAGCCTCTGCATCATTCTCTTCAGCCTCTGCATCACTCTCTTGAGCCTCTGCATCACTCTCTTCAACCTCTGCATCCCTCTCTTAAGCCTCTGCATCATTCTCTTCAGCCTCTGCATTCCTCTCCTAAGCATCTGCATCACTCTCTTGATCCTCTGCATCCCTCTCTTAAGCCTCTGCATCATTCTCTTGAGCCCCCTGCATCATCCTCTTGAGCTTCTGCATCCCTCTCTTAAGCCTCTACAATATTATCTTGCTTCTGCATCACTCTCATGAACCTCTGCATCAATCTCTTAAAGCTCTGCATCTCTCTCTTGAGCCTCTGCATCACTCTCTTGAGTCTCTGCATCCCTCTCTTAAGCCTCGGCATCACTCTCTTCAGCCTCTGCATCCCTCTCTTAAGCCTCTGCATCACTCTCTTCAGCCTTTGCATCACTCTCTTGAGCCTATGCATCCCTCTCTTAAGCCTCTGCAACACTCTCTTGAGTCTCTGCATCACTCTCTTGATCCTCTGCATCACACTCTTGAGGATCTGCATCACTCTCGTCAGCCTCTGCATCACTCTCGTAAGCCTCAGCTTCCCTCTCTTGATCCTCTGCATCACTCTCTTTAGCCTCTGCATCACTCTCTTGATCCTCTGCATCACTCTCTTGAGGATCTGCATCATTCTCTTGAGCCTCTGCATCAATCTCTTGAGCCTTTCCATCATTCTCTTGAGCCTCTGCATCACTCTCTTCATCCTCTGCATCACTCACTTAAGCCTCTGCATCTCTCTCTTCAGCCTCTGCATCACTCTCTGGAGCCTCCTATGCATCCCTCTCTTAAGGCTCTGCATCACTCTCTTCAGCCTTTGCATCACTCTCTTGAGCCTCTGCATCCCTCTCTTAAGCCTCTGCATCACTCACTTAAGCCTCTGCATCTCTCTCATCAGCCTCTGCATCCCTCTCTTGAGCCTCTGCATCAATCTCTTGAGTCTCTGCATCACTCTCCTGCTCCTCTGGATCACTCTTTTAAGCCTCTGCATCATTCTCATCAGCCTCTGCATCCCTCTCTTATGCCTCTGCATCACTCTACTGAGCCTCTGCATCACTCTCTTCAGCCTCTGCATCCCTCTCTTAAGTCTCTGCATCATTCTCTTCAGCCTCTGCATCCCTCTCTTAAGCCTTTGCATCACTTTCTTGAGTCTCTGCATCACTCTCTTGAGCCTCTGCATCCCTCTCTTAGGCCTCTGCAACACTCTCTTCAGCCTCTGCATCACTCTCCTAAGCCTCTGAATCCCTCTGCTGAGGCCTCTGGATCACTCTCTCGAGCCTCTGCATCACTCTCTTGATCCTCTGCATCACTCTCTTGAGCCTCTGCATCACTCTCCAATTCGTTTTTACCAATATTTCGATACTACTTCATGTTTTCTCACGATGTGATTTGCCCTTCAAATCTCAGAATTTCGCAAATTTTGCATTTTTAAGCAAGTTTTCTTGCATTTTGTTTTGTACTAAAAATCATCGAATTTAGCAATATTTTAACCTTTATCATCCCATTTTCCTTTATGTGATTTAAACAAAATATCATCGAATTAGGCCGTTTTTCCACATTTTTGTGAATTTTCAGTTTATTGTTAGTAATTCATTAAATATACGATAAAAATTATGCAAACACATAATTGATCAGAAAATAACCTTAAATACTTCATTTTCAATCATCTATTTGTTTCTCGATAAAATACTGAGTAAGATATTAAAAAGGGGAGAAGTTCTGTTTTGTTGCATATGTCGACGTTTTAGCCGGATTAGAACGGTTTTATGTGTACATCTTCCATCGGTAATATAAACGGAAAATCAGGAACATTTTAGTTAATTCTAATGAAAACACATTGATTTTTATCAATTGTATCGGGAACAACATTGTCATATGTCTTTTCTTGGATCTAAATAATACGAAACCTCGCTTTATGATTCGTAGTTAAAATCCTCAAATTTGGTATAATAGTGACTTTTTCACGTTTTTCATGTTGTTTGATGTTACGAATATATATTAATTTTTACCAATATTTCGATACTATTTCATGTAGTATCACGATATGTGATTTGGCCTTCAAATCTCAGAATTTCGCATAA
The DNA here is from genome assembly GCF_040958095.1 of Procambarus clarkii. Taxonomy (NCBI): domain Eukaryota; kingdom Metazoa; phylum Arthropoda; class Malacostraca; order Decapoda; family Cambaridae; genus Procambarus; species Procambarus clarkii. Next base: position 34,248,962 of record NC_091211.1, on the reverse strand, counting down.
TATTGCATTTTAAGCAAGTTTTTTTGGATTTTGTATCGTACTAAAAAACATCGAATTTAGCAATATTTTGATGTTTATCATCCCATTTTCCTCTATGTGATTTAAACAAAATATCATCGAATTAGGCAATATTTTGCCGTTTTTCCACGTTTTTGTGAATTTTCAGTTTATTGTTATTAATTCATTAAATATACGATAAAAATGATGCAAAAACATAATTGATTAGAAATTAACCTTAAATACTTCATTTCCAATCAACTATATGTTTCTCGTTAAAATACAGAGTAAGATATTGAAAAGGGGAGAAGTTCTGTTTTTATTGCATATATCATAAGCATATCATATTGCATATATCATGCATATATATAAGCAAGAAAACTTGCTTAAAAATGCAAAATTTGCGAAATTCTGAGATTTGAAGGGCAAATCACACATCGTGAGAAAACATGAAGTAGTATCGAAATATTGGTAAAAACGAATATATATACGTAAAATCACACTACATGAATAACGTGAAAAAAGTTACTTTATTACCATATATGAGGATTTTAACTTCAAATCATAGAGCGAGGTTTCGTATTATTTAGATCCAAGAAAAGACATATGACAATGTTGTTACAAATACAAATGATGAAAATCAATGTGTTTTCATTAAAATTAACTAAAATCTTCATGATTTTCCGTTTATATTACCGATGGAAGATGTACACGTAAAACCGCTTTAATCCGGCTGAAACGTCGATATATGCAATAAAAACAGAACTTCTCCCCTTTCCAAAATCTTACTCAGTATTTTATCGAGAAACAAATAGTTGATTGAAAATGAAGTGTTGAAGGTTAATTTCTAATCAATTATGTGTTTGCATCATTTTTATCGTATATTTAATGAATTAATAACAATAAACTGAAAATTCACAAAAACGTGGAAAAACAGCAAAATATTGCCAAATAAGATGATATTTTGTTTATATCACATAAAGGAAAAGGGGATGATAAACGTCAAAATATTGCTGAATTCGATGATTTTTAGTACGAAACAAAATGCAAGAAAACTTGCTTAAAATGCAATATTATGCGAAAATCTGAGATTTGAAGGCCAAATCACATATCGTGATACTACATGAAATAATATCGAATTATTGGTAAAAAGGAATATAATTGCGTAATATCAAACTACATGAAATTGTGAAAAAAGTAATTATTATACCAAATTTGAGAATTTTAACTTCGAATTATAGAGCAACGTTTCGTATTTTTTAGACCCTAGAAAAGACGTATAAAGATGTTGCTTCCAATACAAAGGATGAAAATCAATGTGTTTTCATTAGAATTAACTAAAATGTTCCTGATTTTCGGTTTATATTACCGATGGAAGATGTACACGTAAAACCGTTCTAATCCGGCTGAAACGTCGATATATGCCAAAAAAAACAGAACTTCTCCCCTTTTCAATATCTTACTCAGTATTTTAACAAGAAACAAATAGATGATTGAAAATGAAGTAATTAAATTTTTTCTGATCAATTATGTGTTTGCATAATTTTTATCGTATATTTAATGAATTAATAACAATAAACTGAAAATTCACAAAAAACGTGGAAAAACGGCCTAATTCGATAATATTTTGTTTACATCACACAAAGGAAAAGGGGATGATAAAGGTCAAAATATTGCTAAATTCGATGATTTTTAGTACAAAACAAAATGCAAGGAAACTTGCTTAGAAATGCAAAATTTGCAAAATTCTGAGATTTGAAGGCCAAATCACATATCGTAAACAAAATATGTTCGAATTAGGCCGTTTTTCCACGTTTTTGTGAATTTTCAGTTTATTGTTATTAATTCATTAAATATACGATAAAAATTATGCAAACACATAATTGATCAGAAAATAACCTTAAATACTTCATTTTCAATCATCTATTTGTTTCTTGTTAAAATACTGAGAATATTGAAAAGATATTGAAAAGGGAAGAAGTTCTGTTTTTATTCTGAGGATTTTAACTTCAAATCATAGAGCGAGGTTTTGTATTATTTAGATCCAAGAAAAGACATAAGACAATGTTGTTTCAAATACAAATGATAAAAATCAATGTGTTTTCATTAGAATTAACTAAAATGTTCCTGATTTTCCGTTTATATTACCGATGGAAGATGTACACATAAAACCGTTCTAATCCAGCTGAAACGTCGACATATGCAACAAAACAGAATTTCTCCCCTTTTTAATATCTTACTCAGTATTTTAACGAGAAACAAATAGATGATTGAAAATGAAGTATTTAAGGTTATTTTCTGATCAATTATGTGTTTGCATCATTTTTATCGTATATATAATGAATTAATTCCCATAGACTGAAAATTCACAAAAACAAGGAAAAACGGCAAAATATTGCCTAATTCGATGATATTTTGTTTAAATCACACAGAGGAAAAGGGGATGATAAACGTCAAAGTATTGCTAAATTCGATGATTTTTCGTACGACACAAAATGCAAGAAAACTTGCTTAAAATGCAATATTATGCGACATTCTGAGATTTGAAGGCCAAATCACATATCGTGATACTACATGAAATAGCATCGAAATATTGGTAAAAATGAATATATTTATGTAATATCAAACTACATGAAAAACATGAAAAAAGTCACTATTTTACCATATTTGAGGATTTTAACTTCAAATCATAGAGCGAGGTTTCGTATTATTTAGATCCAAGAAAAGACATATGACAATGTTGTTTCCAATACAAATGATAAAAAACAATGTGTTTTCATTAGAATGAACTAAAATGTTGTTGATTTTCCGTTTATATTACCGATGGAAGATGTTCACGTAAAACCGCTCTACTCCGGCTGAAACGTCGATATGCAATAAAAACCGAACTTCTCCCTTTTTAAATATATTACTCGGTATTTTAACGAGAAACACATAGATGATTGAAAATGAAGTATTTAAGGTCATTATCTAATCAATTATGTGTTTGCATCATTTTTATCATATATATAATGAATTAATACCCATAGACTGAAAATTCACAAAAACAAGGAAAAACGGCAAACTATATGAAATAGTATCGAAATATTGGTAAAAATGAATATATTTACGTAATATCAAACTACATGATTAACGTGAAAAAGTCACTATTTTACCATATTTGAGGATTTTAACTTCAAATCATAGAGCGAGGTTTCGTAATATTTAGATCCAAGAAAAGACATATGACAATGTTGTTTCTAATACAAATGATAAAAAACAATGTGTTTTCATTAGAATGAACTAAAATGTTGTTGATTTTCCGTTTATATTACGGATGAAAGATGTACACGTAAAACCGCTCTAATCCGGCTGAAACGTCGATATATGGAATAAAAACTGAACTTCTCCCCTTTTAAATATCTTACTCAGTATTTTAACGAGAAACAAATAGATGGTTGAAAATGAAGTATTTATGTTTATTTTCTAATCAATTATGTGTTTGCGTCATTTTTATCGTATATATAATGAATTAATACCCATAGACTGAAAATTCGCAAAAACAAGGAAAAACGGCAAAATATTGCCTAATTCGATGATATTTTGTTTAAATCACACAGAGGAAAAGGGGATGATAAACGTCAAAATATTGCTAAATTCGATGATTTTTCGTACGAAACAAAATGCAAGAAAACTTGCTTAAAATGCAATATTATGCGAAATTCTGAGATTTGAAAGCCAAATCACATATCGTGATACTACATGAAATAGTATCGAAATATTGGTTAAAAATGAATATATTTACGTATTATCAAACTACATGAAAAACGTGAAAAAAGTCACTATTTTACCATATTTGAGGATTTTAACTTCAAATCATAGAGCGAGGTTTCGTATTATTTAGATCCAAGAAAAGACATATGACAATGTTGTTTCCAATACAAATGATAAAACCAATGTGTTTTCATTAGAATTACCTAAAATGTTCCTGATTTTCCGTTTATATTACCGACGGAAGATGTACACGAAAACATCTCTATTCCGGCTGAAACGTCGATATATGCAATAAAAACAGAACTTCTCCCCTTTTCAATATCTTACTCAGTATTTTAACGAGAAACAAATAGATGATTGAAAATGAAGTATTTAAGGTTATTATCTAATCAATTATGTGTTTGCATCATTTTTATCGTATATATAATGAAAACCCATAAACTGAAAATTCACAAAAACGTGGAAAAACGGACAAATATTGCCTAATTCGATTATATTTTGTTTAAATCACACAGAGGAAAAGGGGATGATAAACGTCAAAATATTGCTAAATTCGACGATTTTTCGTACGAAACAAGATGCAAGAAAACTTGCTTAAAATGCAATATTATGCGAAATTCTGAGATTTGAAAGCCAAATCACATATCGTGATACTACATGAAATAGTATCGAAATATTGGTAAAAATGAATATATTTACGTATTATCAAACTACATGATTAACGTGAAAAAGTCACTATTTTACCATATTTGAGGATTTTAACTTCAAAACATAGAGCGAGGTTTCGTATTATTTAGATCCAAGAAAAGACATATGACAATGTTGTTTCCAATACAAATGATAAAAAACAATGTGTTTTCATTAGAATGAACTAAAATGTTCTTGGTTTTCCGTTTATATTACGGATAAAAGATGTATACGTAAAACCGCTCTAATCCGGCTGAAACGTCGATATATGCAATAAAAACCGAACTTCTCCCCTTTTAAATATCTTACTCAGTATTTTAACGAGAAACAAATAGATGGTTGAAAATGAAGTATTTAGGGTTATTTTCTAATCAATTATGTGTTTGCATCGTTTTTATCGTATCTATAATGAATTAATACCCATAGACTGAAAATTCACAAAAACGTGGAAAAACGGCAAAATATTGCCTAATTCGATTATATTTTGTTTAAATCACATAAAGGAAAAGGGGATGATAAACGTCAAAATATTGCTAAATTCGATGATTTTTCGTACGAAACAAAATGCAAGAAAACTTGTTTAAAATGCAATATTAGGCGAAATTCTGAGATTTGAAAGCCAAATCACATATCGTGATACTACATGATATAGTATCGAAATATTGGTAAAAATGAATATATTTACGTATTATCAAACTACATGAAAAACGTGAAAAAAGTCACTATTTTACCATATTTGAGGATTTTAACTTCAAATCATAGAGCGAGGTTTCGTATTATTTAGATCCAAGAAAAGACATATGACAATGTTGTTTCCAATACAAATGATAAAACCAATGTGTTTTCATTAAAATTAACTAAAATGTTCCTGATTTTCCGTAATGAAGTATTTAAGGTTAATTTATAACCAATTATGTGTTTGCATCATTTTTATCGTATATATAATGAATTAATAACAATAAACTGAAAATTCACAAAAACGTGGAAAAACGGCAAAATATTGCCTAATTCGATGGTATTTTGCTTAAATAACATAAAGGAAAAGGGGGATGATAAACGTCAAAATATTGCTAAATTCGACGATTTTTAGTACAAAACAAAATGCAAGAAAACTTGCTAAAAATGCAACATTATGCGAAATTCTGAGATTTGAAGGCCAAATAACATATCGTGAGAAAACATGAAGTAGTATCGAAATATTGGTAAAAACGAGTATATTTACGTAAAATCACACTACATGAAAAACGTGAAAAAATCACTATATTACCAAATTTGAGGATTTTAACTTCAAATTATAAGTGGAGGTTACTTATTACTTAGATCCTAGAAAACACATATTAAAATGTTGTTTCCAATACAAATGATAAAAATCGATGTGTTTTCATTAGAATTAACTAAGATGTTCCTGATTTTCCGTTTATATTACCAATGGAAGATGTACACGTACGACTGCTCTAATCCTGCTGAAACGTCGATATATGCATTAAAAACAGAACTTCTCTTTTTTCAAAATCTTACACAGTATTTTAACGAGAAACAAATAGTTGATTGAAAATGAATTATTTAAGGTTAATTTCTAACCAATTATGTGTTTGCATCATTTTTATCGTATATACAATAAATTAATAACAATAAACAGAAAATTCATCCCTCTCTTGCGCCTCTGCATCCCTCTCTTGCGCCTCTGAATCCCTCACTTCAGCCTCTGCTTTCCTCTCTTGAGCCTCTGCATCCCTCTCTTGAGCCTCTGCATTCCTCTCTTAAGCCTATGCATCTCTCTCTTAAGCCTCTGAATCACTCACGTAAGCCTCTGAATCACTGTCTTGAGCTTCTGCATCACTCTCTTGAACCCCTGCATCTCTCTCTTGAGCCTCTGCATCACTCTCTTGAGCCTCTGCATCACCCATTTAAGCCTCTGAATTCCTCTTTTTGAGCCTCTGCATCACTTTCTTAAGCCTCTGCACCCCTCTCTTGAGCCTCTGCATAACTCTCTTGAGTCTCTGCATCACTCTCTTGAGCTTCTGCATCCCTCTCTTTTACCTCTGCAACACTCACTTCAGCCTCTGCATCACTCTCTTAAGCCTCTGAATCCCTCTCTTGAGCCTCTGAATCCCTCTCTTGGTCCTCTGCATCACTCTCTTGAGCCTCTGCATCACTCTCTTGATCCTCTGCATCACTCTCTTGAGCCTCTGCATCTCCTCTCTTGAGCCTCTGCATCACTCCTTTGAGCCTCTGCATCCCTCTCCTGAGTCTCTGCATCACTCTCTTAAGCCTCTGCATCCCTCTCTTCATCCTCTGCACCACTCTCTTGAGCCTCTGCATCATTCTCTTGAGCCTCTGCATCCCTCTCTTCATCCTCTGCATCACTCTCTTGAGCCTCTGCATCATTCTCTTGAGCCTCTGCATCCCTCTTTTCATCCTCTGCATCACTCTCTTGAGCATCTGCATTCCTCTCTTAAGCCTCTGCATCACTCACTTTAAGCCTCTGCATCATTCTCTTCAGCCTCTGCATCACTCTCTTGAGCCTCTGCATCACTCTCTTCAACCTCTGCATCCCTCTCTTAAGCCTCTGCATCATTCTCTTCAGCCTCTGCATTCCTCTCCTAAGCATCTGCATCACTCTCTTGATCCTCTGCATCCCTCTCTTAAGCCTCTGCATCATTCTCTTGAGCCCCCTGCATCATCCTCTTGAGCTTCTGCATCCCTCTCTTAAGCCTCTACAATATTCTCTTGCTTCTGCATCACTCTCATGAACCTCTGCATCAATCTCTTAAAGCTCTGCATCTCTCTCTTGAGCCTCTGCATCACTCTCTTGAGTCTCTGCATCCCTCTCTTAAGCCTCGGCATCACTCTCTTCAGCCTCTGCATCCCTCTCTTAAGCCTCTGCATCACTCTCTTCAGCCTTTGCATCACTCTCTTGAGCCTATGCATCCCTCTCTTAAGCCTCTGCAACACTCTCTTGAGTCTCTGCATCACTCTCTTGATCCTCTGCATCACACTCTTGAGGATCTGCATCACTCTCGTCAGCCTCTGCATCACTCTCGTAAGCCTCAGCTTCCCTCTCTTGATCCTCTGCATCACTCTCTTTAGCCTCTGCATCACTCTCTTGATCCTCTGCATCACTCTCTTGAGGATCTGCATCATTCTCTTGAGCCTCTGCATCAATCTCTTGAGCCTTTCCATCATTCTCTTGAGCCTCTGCATCACTCTCTTCATCCTCTGCATCACTCACTTAAGCCTCTGCATCTCTCTCTTCAGCCTCTGCATCACTCTCTGGAGCCTCCTATGCATCCCTCTCTTAAGGCTCTGCATCACTCTCTTCAGCCTTTGCATCACTCTCTTGAGCCTCTGCATCCCTCTCTTAAGCCTCTGCATCACTCACTTAAGCCTCTGCATCTCTCTCATCAGCCTCTGCATCCCTCTCTTGAGCCTCTGCATCAATCTCTTGAGTCTCTGCATCACTCTCCTGCTCCTCTGGATCACTCTTTTAAGCCTCTGCATCATTCTCATCAGCCTCTGCATCCCTCTCTTATGCCTCTGCATCACTCTACTGAGCCTCTGCATCACTCTCTTCAGCCTCTGCATCCCTCTCTTAAGTCTCTGCATCATTCTCTTCAGCCTCTGCATCCCTCTCTTAAGCCTTTGCATCACTTTCTTGAGTCTCTGCATCACTCTCTTGAGCCTCTGCATCCCTCTCTTAGGCCTCTGCAACACTCTCTTCAGCCTCTGCATCACTCTCCTAAGCCTCTGAATCCCTCTGCTGAGGCCTCTGGATCACTCTCTCGAGCCTCTGCATCACTCTCTTGATCCTCTGCATCACTCTCTTGAGCCTCTGCATCACTCTCCAATTCGTTTTTACCAATATTTCGATACTACTTCATGTTTTCTCACGATGTGATTTGCCCTTCAAATCTCAGAATTTCGCAAATTTTGCATTTTTAAGCAAGTTTTCTTGCATTTTGTTTTGTACTAAAAATCATCGAATTTAGCAATATTTTAACCTTTATCATCCCATTTTCCTTTATGTGATTTAAACAAAATATCATCGAATTAGGCCGTTTTTCCACATTTTTGTGAATTTTCAGTTTATTGTTAGTAATTCATTAAATATACGATAAAAATTATGCAAACACATAATTGATCAGAAAATAACCTTAAATACTTCATTTTCAATCATCTATTTGTTTCTCGATAAAATACTGAGTAAGATATTAAAAAGGGGAGAAGTTCTGTTTTGTTGCATATGTCGACGTTTCAGCCGGATTAGAACGGTTTTATGTGTACATCTTCCATCGGTAATATAAACGGAAAATCAGGAACATTTTAGTTAATTCTAATGAAAACACATTGATTTTTATCAATTGTATCGGGAACAACATTGTCATATGTCTTTTCTTGGATCTAAATAATACGAAACCTCGCTTTATGATTCGTAGTTAAAATCCTCAAATTTGGTATAATAGTGACTTTTTCACGTTTTTCATGTTGTTTGATGTTACGAATATATATTAATTTTTACCAATATTTCGATACTATTTCATGTAGTATCACGATATGTGATTTGGCCTTCAAATCTCAGAATTTCGCATAATATTGCATTTTAAGCAAGTTTTTTTGGATTTTGTATCGTACTAAAAAACATCGAATTTAGCAATATTTTGATGTTTATCATCCCATTTTCCTCTATGTGATTTAAACAAAATATCATCGAATTAGGCAATATTTTGCCGTTTTTCCACGTTTTTGTGAATTTTCAGTTTATTGTTATTAATTCATTAAATATACGATAAAAATGATGCAAAAACATAATTGATTAGAAATTAACCTTAAATACTTCATTTCCAATCAACTATATGTTTCTCGTTAAAATACAGAGTAAGATATTGAAAAGGGGAGAAGTTCTGTTTTTATTGCATATATCATAAGCATATCATATTGCATATATCATGCATATATATAAGCAAGAAAACTTGCTTAAAAATGCAAAATTTGCGAAATTCTGAGATTTGAAGGGCAAATCACACATCGTGAGAAAACATGAAGTAGTATCGAAATATTGGTAAAACGAATATATATATACGTAAAATCACACTACATGAATAACGTGAAAAAAGTCACTTTATTACCATATATGAGGATTTTAACTTCAAATCATAGAGCGAGGTTTCGTATTATTTAGATCCAAGAAAAGACATATGACAATGTTGTTTCAAATACAAATGATAAAAATCAATGTGTTTTTATTAGAATTAACTAAAATGTTCCTGATTTACCGTTAATATTACCGATGGAAGATGTACACGTAAAACCGCTCTAATCCGGCTGAAACGTCGATATATGCAATAAAACTAGAACTTCTCCCCTTTCATATATCTTACTCAGTATTTTAACGAGAAACAAATAGTTGATTGAAAATGAAGTGTTTAAGGTTAATTTCTAATCAATTACGTGTTTGCATCATTTTTAACGTATATTTAATGAATTAATACCAATAAACTGAAAATTCACAAAAACGTGGAAAAACAGCAAAATATTGCCTAATAAGATGATATTTTGTTTATATCACAAAAAGGAAAGGGGATGATAAACGTCAAAATATTGCTGAATTCGATGATTTTTAGTACGAAACAAAATGCAAGAAAACTTGCTTAAAATGCAATATTATGCGAAAATCTGAGATTTGAAGGCCAAATCACATATCGTGATACTACATGAAATAATATCGAATTATTGGTAAAAAGGAATATAATTGCGTAATATCAAACTACATGAAATTGTGAAAAAGTCATTATTATACCAAATTTGAGGATTTTAACTTCGAATCAAAGAGCGACGTTTCGTATTTTTTAGACCCTAGAGAAGACGTATAAAGATGTTGCTTCCAATACAAATGATAAAAATCAATGTGTTTTCATTAAAATTAACTAAAATGTTCCTGATTTTCGGTTTATATTACCGATGGAAGATGTACACGTAAAACCGTTCTAATCCGGCTGAAACGTCGATATATGCAATAAAAACACAACTTCTCCCCTTTTCAATATCTTACTCAGTATTTTAACAAGAAACAAATAGATGATTGAAAATGAAGTATTTAAGGTTATTTTCTGATCAATTATGTGTTTGCATAATTTTTATCGTATATTTAATGAATTAATAACAATAAACTGAAAATTCACAAAAACGTGGAAAAACGGCCTAATTCGATAATATTTTGTTTACATCACACAAAGGAAAAGGGGATGATAAAGGTCAAAATATTGCTAAATTCGATGATTTTTAGTACAAAACAAAATGGAAGGAAACTTGCTTAAAAATGCAAAATTTGCAAAATTTTGAGATTTGAAGGCCAAATCACATATCGTAAACAAAATATGTTCGAATTAGGCCGTTTTTCCACGTTTTTGTGAATTTTCAGTTTATTGTTATTAATTCCTTAAATATACGATAAAAATTATGCAAACACATAATTGATCAGAAAATAACCTTAAATACTTCATTTTTAATCATCTATTTGTTTCTTGTTAAAATACTGAGTAAGATATTGAAAAGGGAAGAAGTTCTGTTTTTATTCTGATGATTTTAACTTCAAATCATAGAGCGAGGTTTCGTATTATTTAGATCCAAGAAAAGACATAAGACAATGTTGTTTCAAATACAAATGATAAAAATCAATGTGTTTTCATTAGAATTAACTAAAATGTTCCTGATTTTCCGTTTATATTACCGATGGAAGATGTACACATAAAACCGTCCTAATCCAGCTGAAACGTCGACATATGCAACAAAACAGAACTTCTCCCCTTTTTAATATCTTACTCAGTATTTTAACGAGAAACAAATAGATGATTGAAAATGAAGTATTTAAGGTTATTTTCTGATCAATTATGTGTTTGCATCATTTTTATCGTATATATAATGAATTAATACCCATAGACTGAAAATTCACAAAAACAAGGAAAAACGGCAAAATATTGCCTAATTCGATGATATTTTGTTTAAATCACACAGGAAAAGGGGATGATAAACGTCAAAGTATTGCTAAATTCGATGATTTTTCGTACGACACAAAATGCAAGAAAACTTGCTTAAAATGCAATATTATGCGACATTCTGAGATTTGAAGGCCAAATCACATATCGTGATACTACATGAAATAGCATCGAAATATTGGTAAAAATGAATGTATTTACGTAATATCAAACTACATGATTAACGTGAAAAAGTCACTATTTTACCATATTTGAGGATTTTAACTTCAAATCATAGAGCGAGGTTTCGTAATATTTAGATCCAAGAAAAGACATATGACAATGTTGTTTCCAATACAAATGATAAAAAACAATGTGTTTTCATTAGAATGAACTAAAATGTTGTTGATTTTCCGTTTATATTACGGATGAAAGATGTACACGTAAAACCGTTCTAATCCGGCTGAAACGTCGATATATGCAATAAAAACAGAACTTCTCCCCTTTTCCATATCTTACACAGCATTTTAACGAGAAACAAATATATGATTGAAAATGAAGTATTTAAGGTTAATTTATAACCAATTATGTGTTTGCATCATTTGTATCGTATATATAATGAACTAATAACAATAAACTGAAAATTCACAAAAACGTGGAAAAACGGCAAAATATTGCCTAATTCGATGGTATTTTGCTTAAATCACATAAAGGAAAAGGGGGATGATAATCGTCAAAATATTGCTAAATTCGACGATTTTTAGTACAAAACAAAATGCAAGAAAACTTGCTAAAAATGCAACATTATGCGAAATTCTGAGATTTGAAGGCCAAATAACATATCGTGAGAAAACATGAAGTAGTATCGAAATATTGGTAAAAACGAGTATATTTACGTAAAATCACACTACATGAAAAACGTGAAAAAATCACTATATTACCAAATTTGAAGAATTTAACTTCAAATTATAGGGGGAGGTTTCGTATTACTTCGATCCTAGAAAAGACATTAAAATGTTGTTTCCAATACAAATGATAAAAATCGATGTGTTTTCATTAGAATTAACTATGATGTTCCTGATTTTCCGTTTATATTACCAATGGAAGATGTACATGTAAGACTGCTCTAATCCGGCTGAAACGTCGATGTATGCAATAAAAACAGAACTTCTCTTTTTCAAAATCTTACACAGTATTTTAACGAGAAACAAATAGTTGATTGAAAATGAATTATTTAAGATTATTTTCTAACCAATTATGTGTTTGCATCATTTTTATCGTATATACAATAAATTAATAACAATAAACAGAAAATTCACAAAAACGTGGAAAAACGGCAAAATATTGCCTAATTCGATGATATTTTGTTTAAATCACATAAAGGAAAAGGGGGATGATAAACGTCAAAATATTGCTAAATTCGATGATTTTTAGTACAAAACAAAATGCAAGAAAACTTGCTCAATATAATGCGAAATTCTGAGATTTGAAGGCCAAATCACATATCGTGAAAAAACATGAAGTAGTATCGAAATATTGGTAAATACGAATATATTTACGTAAAATCACACTACATAAAAAACGTGAAAAAAGTTACTATATTACCAAATTTGAGGATTTTAACTTCAAATTATAAGGGGAGGTTTCGTATTACTTAGATCCTAGAAAACACATATTAAAATGTCGTTTCCAATACAAATGATAAAAATCGATGTGTTTTCATTAGAATTAACTAAGATGTTCCTGATTTTCCGTTTATATTACCAATGGAAGATGTACACGTAAGACTGTTCTAAACCGGGTGAAACGTCGATATATGCATTAAAATCAGAAATTCTCCTCTTTTCAATATCTTACACAGTATTTTAACGAGAAACAAATATTTGATTGAAAATGAATTATTTAAGGTTTATTTCTAACCAATTATGTGTTTGCATCATTTTTATCGTATATATAATAAATTAATAACAATAAACTGAAAATTCAGTTTATTGGCTCAAAGAGAGGGATGCAGAGGCTTAAAAGCGTTTATTGGCTCAAGAGAGGGATGCAGAGGCTTAAAATAGGGATGCAGATTCTTAAGAGGGTGATGCAGAGGCTCAAGAGAGTGATACAGAGGCTCAAGAGAGGGATGCAGAGGCTCAAGAAAGTGATGCAGAGGATCAAGAGAGGGAAGCAAAGGCTTAAGAGAGAGATGCAGAAGCTGAAGAGAGTAATGCAGAGGCTCTAGAGAGTGATGCAGAGGCTTAAGAGAGTGATGCAGAGGATCAAGAGAGTGATGCAGAGGATTAAGAGAGTGATGCAGAGGTTCGAGAGAGTGATGCAGAGGCTCAAGAGAGGGATTCAGAGGCTTAACAGAGTGATGCAGAGGCCTCAAGAGAGTGAAGCAGAGTCTCAAGAGAGTGATGCAGAGGCTCGAGAGAGTGATGCAGAGGCGGAAGGGAGAGATGTGTAAAATGTGCCTTATAAAAATTGATGCAGTAGATCAAGAGAGTGATGCAGAGGCACAAGGGAATGACGTAGAGGCTTAAGAGAGGGATGCAGAGGCTCAAGAGAATGATGCAGGGGCTCAAGAGAATGATGCAGAGGCTTAAGAAAGGGATGCAGAGGATCAAGAGAGGGATGTAGAGGCTCAAGAGAGTGATGCAGAGGCTCGAGAGAGTGATGCAGAGGCGGAAGAGAGAGATGCAGAGCCTTAAGAGATTGATGCAGTGGATCAAGAGAGTGATGCAGAGGCACAAGGGAATGATGTAGAGGCTTAAGAGAGGGATGCAGAGGCTCAAGAGAATGATGCAGGGGCTCAAGAGAATGATGCCGTGGCTTAAGAAAGGGATGCAGAGAATCAAGAGAGTGATGCAGACGCTTAGTAGAGGAATGCAGAGGCTGAAGAGAATGATGGAGAGGCTTAAGAGAGGGATGCAGAGGCTTAAGAGAGGGATGTAGAGGCTGAAGAGAGGGATGCAGAGGCTCAAGAGAATGATGCAGAGGCTTAAGAGAGGGATGAAGAGGCTGAAGAGAATGATGCAGAGGCTTAAAAGAGTGATGCAGAGGCTCAGGAGAGTGATGCAGAGGCTCAGGAGAGTGATGCAGAGGCTCAGGAGAGTGATGCAGAGTGTGAAGAGAATGATGCAGAGGCTTAAGAGAGTGATGCAGAGGCTGAAGAGAATGATGCAGAGGCTTAAGAGAGGGATGAAGAGACTCAAGAGAGTGATGCAGTGGCTGAAGAGAGGGATGCAGAGGCTTTAGAGAGTGATGCAAAGGCTCAAGAGAGGGATGCAGAGGCTCATGAGAGGGATGCAGGAGTTCAAGTGAGGGATGCAGAGGCTCAAGAAAGGGACGCAGAGGCTTACGAAAGTGATGCAGAGGCTCAAAATAGGGATGCAGAGGCTTAAGAGGGTGATGCAGAGGCTCAAGAGAGTGATGCAGAGGCTCAAGAGAGGGATGCATGCAGAGGCTCAAGAGAGTGATGCAGAGGCTCAAGAGACGGATGCAGAGGCTAAAGAGAGTGATGGAGAGGATCAAGAGAGTGATGCAGAGGCTCGAGAGAGTGATGCAGAGGCTCAAGAGAGGAATTCAGAGGCTTAACAGAGTGATGCAGAGGCCTCAAGAAAGTGATGCATAGACTCTAGAGAGTGATGCAGAGGATCAGGAGAGGGATGCAGAGGCTTAAGAGAGTGATGCAGAGGCTGAAAAGAGTGTTGCAGAGGCTTAAAAGAGGGATGAAGAGGCTCAAGAGAGGGATGTAGAGGCTCAAGAGAGTAATGCAGAGGCTCGAGAGAGTGATGCAAAGGCTGAAGAGAGAGATGCAGAGGCTCAAGAGAGTGATGCAGAGGCTTAAGAGAGGGATGCAGAGGCTGAAGAGAATGATGCAGAGGCTTAAAAGAGTGATGTAGAGGCTCAGGAGAGTGATGCAGAGGCTCAAGAGAGTGATGCAGAGTGTGAAGAGAATGATGCAGAGGCTTAAGAGAGTGATGCAGAGGCTGAAGAGAATGATGCAGAGGCTTAAGAGAGGGATGAAGAGACTCAAGAGAGTGATGAAGAGGCTGAAGAGAGGGATGCAGAGGCTTTAGAGAGTGATGCAAAGGCTCAAGAGAGGGATGCAGAGGCTCATGAGAGGGATGCAGCAGTTCAAGTGAGGGATGCAGAGGCTCAAGAAAGGGACGCAGAGGCTTACGAAAGTGATGCAGAGGCTCAAAATAGGGATGCAGAGGCTTAAGAGGGTGATGCAGAGGCTCAAGAGAGTGATGCAGAGCCTCAAGAGAGGGATGCAGAGGCTCAAGAGAGTGATGCAGAGGCTCAAGAGAGGGATGCAGAGGCTAAAGAGAGTGATGGAGAGGATCAAGAGAGTGATGCAGAGGCTCGAGAGAGTGATGCAGAGGCTCAAGAGAGGGATTCACAGGCTTAACAGAGTGATGCAGAGGCCTCAAGAGAGTGATGCATAGGCTCAAGAGAGTGATGCAGAGGATCGGGAGAGGGATGCAGAGGCTTAAGAGAGTGATGCAGAGGCTGAAAAGAGTGTTGCAGAGGCTTAAAAGAGGGATGAAGAGGCTCAAGAGAGGGATGTAGAGGCTCAAGAGAGTGATGCAGAGGCTCGAGAGAGTGATGCAGAGGCTGAAGAGAGAGAATCAGAGCATTAAGAGGATGATGCAGAGGTTCAAGAGAGTGATGCAGAGGCAGAAGGGAATGATGTAGAGGCTTAAGAGAGAGATGCAGAGGCTCAAGAGACTGATGCAGGGGGCTCTAGAGAATGATGCAGAGGCTTAAGAGAGGGATGCAGAGAATCAAGAGAGTGATGCAGACGCTTTTTGAGGAATGCAGAGGCTGAAGAGAATGGTGCAGAGGCTTAAGAGAGGGATGCAGAGGCTGAAGAGAATGATGCAAAGGCTTAAGAGAGGGATGCAGAGGCTGAAGAGAGTGATGCAGATGCTCAAGAGAGTGATGTAGAGGCTCAAGAGAGAGATGCAGAGGCTTAAGAGAGTTATGCAAAGGCTAAAGAGAGGGATGCAGAGGCTCATGAGAGGGATGCAGTAGTTCAAGAGAGGGATGCAGAGGCACAAGAGAGTGATGCTGAGGCTTAAGAGAGGGATGCAGAGGCTGAAGAGAGTGATGCAGAGGCTTAAGAGAGGGATGCAGAGGCTCCAGAGAGTGATGCAGAGGCTGAAGAGAGATATGCAGAGGCATACTAGAGTGACGCAGAGGCTAAAAAGAGTTATGCAGAGGCTCAGGAGACTGATGCAGAGGCTTACGAGAGTGATGCAGAGAATCAAGTGAGGGATGCAGAGGCTTACGAGAGTGATACAGAGGCTAAAGAGAGTGTTGCAGAGGCTTAAGAGATTTATGCAGAGGCTCAAGAGAGTGATGCAGAGGCTCAAGAGAGTGATGCAGAAGCTCAAGAGAGTGGTGTAGAGGCTCAAGAGAGAAGAGAGATGCATAGGCTCAAGAGAGGGATGCAGAGGCTTAAGAGAGTAATGCAGAGGCTCAAGAGATTGATGCAGAGGCTTAAGAGAGGGATGCCGAGACTCAAGAGAGTGATGCAGAGGCTCAAGAGAGGGATGTAGAGGCTCACGTGAGTAATGCAGAGGTTCATGAGAGTGATGCAGAGGCCTAGGAGAATGATGCAGAGGCTCAAGAGAGGGATGCAGAGGCTGAAGAGAGTGATTCAGAGGCTCAAGAGAGGGATGCAGAGGCTCAAGAAAGCGATGCAGAGGCTGAAGAGAGTGATGCAGAGGCTCAAGAGAGTGATGCAGAGGCTAAAGAGAGTGATGCACAGCTCAAGAGAAGGATGCAGAGGCTTATGAGAGGGATGCAGAGGCCTAGGAGAATGATGCAGAGGCTCAAGAGAGGGATGCAGAGGCTGAAGAGAGTGATGCAGAGGCTCAAGAGAGTGATGCAGAGGCTAAAGAGAGTGATGCAGAGGCTCAAGAGAATGATGCAGAGGCTTATGAGAGGGATGCAGAGGCTCAAGAGAATGATGCAGAGGCTCAAAAGAGTGATGCAGAGGCTCAAGAGATTGATGCAGAGGCTCAAGAGAGTGATGCAGAGGCTCAAGAGAGTGATGCAGAGGCTCAAGAAAGTGATGCAGAGGCTCAAGAGAGTGATGCAAAGGCTTAAGAGAGGGATGCAAAGGCTCTAGAGAGTGATGCAGAGGCTCAAGCGAGTGATGCAGAGGCTCAAGAGAGGGATGCAGAGGCTCAAGAGAGCGATGCAGAGGCTGAAGAGAGAGATGCAGAAGCTTAGGAGAGTGATGCAGAGGCTAAAGAGAGTGATGCAGAGGCTCAAGAGATCGATGTAGAGGCTTATGAGAGGGATGCAGAGGCTCAAGAGAATGATGCAGAGTCTCAAGAGAGTGATGCAGAGGATGAACAGAGGGGTGCAGGGGATTAAGATAGTGATGCAGAGACTTAAGAGACTGATGCAGAGGCTTAAGAGAGTGATGCAGAGGCTTAAGAGAGTGATGAAGAGGATCAGCTGAGGGAAGCAGAGGCTTAAGAGAGTGATGCAAAGGCTCAAGAGAGGGATGGAGAGGCTCATGAGAGGGATGCAGGAGTTCATGAGAAGGGTGCAGAGGCTCAAGAAAGGGAAGCACTGGCTCAAAATAGGGATGCAGAGGCTTAAGAGGGTGATGCAGAGGCTCATGAGAGTGATGCAGAGGCTCAAGAGAGGGATGCAGAGGCTCAAGAAAGTGATGCAGAGGATCAAGAGAGGGAAGCAAAGGCTTAAGAGAGAGATGCAGAAGCTGAAGAGAGTAATGCAGAGGCTCTAGAGAGTGATGCAGAGGCTTAAGAGAGTGACACAGAGGATCAAGAGAATGATGCAGAGGATCAAGAGAGTGATGCAGAGGTTCGAGAGAGTGATGCAGAGGCTCAAGAGAGGGATTCAGAGGCTTAAGAGAGGGATGCAGAGGCTCAACAGAGAGGGATGTAGAGGCTCAAGAGAGTGATGCAGAGGCACGAGAGAGTGATGCAGAGGCGGAAGAGAGAGATGCAGAGCCTTAAGAGATTGATGCAGTGGATCAAGAGAGTGATGCAGAGGCACACGGGAATGACGTAGAGGCTTAAGAGAGGGATGCAGAGGCTCAAGAGAATGATGCTTGGGCTCAAGAGAATGATGCAGAGGCTTAAGAAAGGGATGCAGAGGATCAAGAGAGGGATGTAGAGGCTCAAGAGAGTGATGCAGAGGCTCGAGAGAGTGATGCAGAGGCGGAAGAGAGAGATGCAGAGCCTTAAGAGATTGATGCAGTGGATCAAGAGAGTGATGCAGAGGCACAAGGGAATGATGTAAAGGCTTAAGAGAGGGATGCAGAGGCTCAATAGAATGATGCAGGGGCTCAAGAGAATGATGCAGTGGCTTAAGAAAGGGATGCAGAGGATCAAGAGAGTGATGCAGACGCTTAGTAGAGGAATGCAGAGGCTGAAGAGAATGATGGAGAGGCTTAAGAGAGGGATGCAGAGGCTGAAGAGAATGATGCAGAGGCTTAAGAGAGGGATGCAGAGGCTGAAGAGAGGGATGCAGAGGCTGAAGAGAATGATGCAGAGGCTTAAAAGAGTGATGCAGAGGCTCAGGAGAGTGATACAGAGGCTCAAGAGAGTGATGCAGAGTGTGAAGAGAATGATGCAGAGGCTTAAGAGAGTGATGCAGAGGCTGGAGAGAGGGATGCAGAGGCTTAAGAGAGTGATGCAAAGGCTCAAGAGAGGGAAGCAGAGGCTCATGAGAAGGATGCAGGAGTTCAAGAGAGGGATGCAGAGGCTCAAGAAAGGGACGCAGAGGCTTACGAAAGTGATGCAGAGGCTCAAAATAGGGATGCAGAGGCTTAAGAGGGTGATGCAGAGGCTCAAGAGAGTGATGCAGAGGCTCAAGAGAGGGATGCAGAGGCTCAAGAGAGTGATGCAGAGGCTCAAGAGAGGGATGCAGAGGCTAAAGAGAGTGATGGAGAGGATCAAGAGAGTGATGCAGAGGCTCGAGAGAGTGATGCAGAGGCTCAAGAGAGGAATTCAGAGGCTTAACAGAGTGATGCAGAGGCCTCAAGAGAGTGATGCATAGGCTCAAGAGAGTGATGCAGAGGATCAGGAGAGGGATGCAGAGGCTTAAGAGAGTGATGCAGAGGCTGAAAAGAGTGTTGCAGAGGCTTAAAAGAGGGATGAAGAGGCTCAAGAGAGGGATGTAGAGGCTCAAGAGAGTAATGCAGAGGCTCGAGAGAGTGATGCAAAGGCTGAAGAGAGAGAGATGCAGAGCATTAAGAGGATGATGCAGAGGCTTAAGAGAGGGATGTAGAGGCTGAAGAGAGGGATGCGGAGGCTCAAGAGAGTGATGCAGAGGCTTAAGAGAGGGATGCAGAGGCTGAAGAGAATTATGCAGAGGCTTAAAAGAGTGATGTAGAGGCTCAGGAGAGTGATGCAGAGGCTCAAGAGAGTGATGCAGAGTGTGAAGAGAATGATGCAGAGGCTTAAGAGAGTGATGCAGAGGCTTAAGAGAGGGATGAAGAGACTCAAGAGAGTGATGAAGAGGCTGAAGAGAGGGATGCAGAGGCTTTAGAGAGTGATGCAAAGGCTCAAGAGAGGGATGCAGAGGCTCATGAGAGGGATGCAGCAGTTCAAGAGAGGGATGCAGAGGCTCAAGAAAGGGACGCAGAGGCTTACGAAAGTGATGCAGAGGCTCAAAATAGGGATGCAGAGGCTTAAGAGGGTGATGCAGAGGCTCAAGAGAGTGATGCAGAGGCTCAAGAGAGGGATGCAGAGGCTCAAGAGAGTGATGCAGAGGCTCAAGAGAGGGATGCAGAGGCTAAAGAGAGTGATGGAGAGGATCAAGAGAGTGATGCAGAGGCTCGAGAGAGTGATGCAGAGGCTCAAGAGAGGAATTCAGAGGCTTAACAGAGTGATGCAGAGGCCTCAAGAGAGTGATGCATAGGCTCAAGAGAGTGATGCAGAGGATCAGGAGAGGGATGCAGAGGCTTAAGAGAGTGATGCAGAGGCTGAAAAGAGTGTTGCAGAGGCTTAAAAGAGGGATGAAGAGGCTCAAGAGAGGGATGTAGAGGCTCAAGAGAGTAATGCAGAGGCTCGAGAGAGTGATGCAAAGGCTGAAGAGAGAGAGATGCAGAGCATTAAGAGGATGATGCAGAGGCTTAAGAGAGGGATGTAGAGGCTGAAGAGAGGGATGCAGAGGCTCAAGAGAGTGATGCAGAGGCTTAAGAGAGGGATGCAGAGGCTGAAGAGAATTATGCAGAGGCTTAAAAGAGTGATGTAGAGGCTCAGGAGAGTGATGCAGAGGCTCAAGAGAGTGATGCAGAGTGTGAAGAGAATGATGCAGAGGCTTAAGAGAGTGATGCAGAGGCTTAAGAGAGGGATGAAGAGACTCAAGAGAGTGATGAAGAGGCTGAAGAGAGGGATGCAGAGGCTTTAGAGAGTGATGCAAAGGCTCAAGAGAGGGATGCAGAGGCTCATGAGAGGGATGCAGCAGTTCAAGAGAGGGATGCAGAGGCTCAAGAAAGGGACGCAGAGGCTTACGAAAGTGATGCAGAGGCTCAAAATAGGGATGCAGAGGCTTAAGAGGGTGATGCAGAGGCTCAAGAGAGTGATGCAGAGGCTCAAGAGAGGGATGCAGAGGCTCAAGAGAGTGATGCAGAGGCTCAAGAGAGGGATGCAGAGGCTAAAGAGAGTGATGGAGAGGATCAAGAGAGTGATGCAGAGGCTCGAGAGAGTGATGCAGAGGCTCAAGAGAGGGATTCACAGGCTTAACAGAGTGATGCAGAGGCCTCAAGAGAGTGATGCATAGGCTCAAGAGAGTGATGCAGAGGATCAGGAGAGGGATGCAGAGGCTTAAGAGAGTGATGCAGAGGCTGAAAAGAGTGTTGCAGAGGCTTAAAAGAGGGATGAAGAGGCTCAAGAGAGGGATGTAGAGGCTCAAGAGAGTGATGCAGAGGCTCGAGAGAGTGATGCAGAGGCTGAAGAGAGAGAATCAGAGCATTAAGAGGATGATGCAGAGGTTCAAGAGAGTGATGCAGAGGCAGAAGGGAATGATGTAGAGGCTTAAGAGAGAGATGCAGAGGATCAAGAGAATGATGCAGGGGGCTCTAGAGAATGATGCAGAGGCTTAAGAGAGGGATGCAGAGAATCAATAGAGTAATGCAGACGCTTTTTGAGGAATGCAGAGGCTGAAGAGAATGGTGCAGAGGCTTAAGAGAGGGATGCAGAGGCTGAAGAGAATGATGCAAAGGCTTAAGAGAGGGATGCAGAGGCTGAAGAGAGTGATGCAGATGCTCAAGAGAGTGATGTAGAGGCTCAAGAGAGAGATGCAGAGGCTTAAGAGAGTTATGCAAAGGCTAAAGAGAGGGATGCAGAGGCTCATGAGAGGGATGCAGTATTTCAAGAGAGGGATGCAGAGGCACAAGAGAGTGATGCTGAGGCTTAAGAGAGGGATGCAGAGGCTGAAGAGAGTGATGCAGAGGCTTAAGAGAGGGATGCAGAGGCTCCAGAGAGTGATGCAGAGGCTGAAGAGAGATATGCAGAGGCATACTAGAGTGACGCAGAGGCTAAAAAGAGTTATGCAGAGGCTCAGGAGACTGATGCAGAGGCTTACGAGAGTGATGCAGAGAATCAAGTGAGGGATGCAGAGGCTTACGAGAGTGATACAGAGGCTAAAGAGAGTGTTGCAGAGGCTTAAGAGATTTATGCAGAGGCTCAAGAGAGTGATGCAGAGGCTCAAGAGAGTGATGCAGAGGCTCAAGAGAGTGATGTAGAGGCTCAAGAGAGAAGAGAGATGCATAGGCTCAAGAGAGGGATGCAGAGGCTTAAGAGAGTAATGCAGAGGCTCAAGAGATTGATGCAGAGGCTTAAGAGAGGGATGCCGAGACTCAAGAGAGTGATGCAGAGGCTCAAGAGAGGGATGTAGAGGCTCACGTGAGTAATGCAGAGGCTCATGAGAGTGATGCAGAGGCCTAGGAGAATGATGCAGAGGCTCAAGAGAGGGATGCAGAGGCTGAAGAGAGTGATGCAGAGGCTCAAGAGAGGGATGCAGAGGCTCAAGAAAGCGATGCAGAGGCTGAAGAGAGTGATGCAGAGGCTCAAGAGAGGGATGCAGAGGCTTAAGAGAGTGATGCAGAGGCTAAAGAGAGTGATGCAGAGGCTCAAGAGAATGATGCAGAGGCTTATGAGAGGGATGCAGAGGCTCAAGAGAATGATGCAGAGGCTCAAGAGAGTGATGCAGAGGCTGAAGAGAGTGTTGCAGAGGCGTAAGAGATTGATGCAGAGGCTCAAGATATTGATGCAGAGGCTCAAGAGAGTGATGCAGAGGCTCAAGAGAGTGATGCAGAGGCTCAAGAAAGTGATGCAGAGGCTCAAGAGAGTGATGCAAAGGCTTAAGAGAGGGATGCAAAGTCTCAAGAGAGTGATGCAGAGGCTCAAGAGAGTGATGCAGAGGCTCAAGAAAGTGATGCAGAGGCTCAAGAGAGTGATGCAGAGGCTGAAGAGAGAGATGCAGAGGCTTAAGAGAGTGATGCAGAGGCTAAAGAGAGTGATGCAGAGGCTCAAGAGATCGATGTAGAGGCTTATGAGAGGGATGCAGAGGCTCAAGAGAATGATGCAGAGTCTCAAGAGAGTGATGCAGAGGATGAACAGAGGGGTGCAGGGGATTAAGATAGTGATGCAGAGACTTAAGAGACTGATGCAGAGGCTTAAGAGAGTGATGCAGAGGCTTAAGAGAGTGATGAAGAGGATCAGGTGAGGGAAGCAGAGGCTTAAGAGAGTGATGCAAAGGCTCAAGAGAGGGATGGAGAGGCTCATGAGAGGGATGCAGGAGTTCATTAGAAGGGTGCAGAGGCTCAAGAAAGGGATGCACTGGCTCAAAATAGGGATGCAGAGGCTTAAGAGGGTGATGCAGAGGCTCATGAGAGTGATGCAGAGGCTCAAGAGAGGGATGCAGATGATCAAGAAAGTGATGCAGAGGATCAAGAGAGGGAAGCAAAGGCTTAAGAGAGAGATGCAGAAGCTGAAGAGAGTAATGCAGAGGCTCTAGAGAGTGATGCAGAGGCTTAAGAGAGTGACACAGAGGATCAAGAGAGTGATGCAGAGGATCAAGAGAGTGATGCAGAGGTTCGAGAGAGTGATGCAGAGGCTCAAGAGAGGGATTCAGAGGCTTAAGAGAGGGATGCAGAGGCTCAACAGAGAGGGATGTAGAGGCTCAAGAGAGTGATGCAGAGGCACGAGAGAGTGATGCAGAGGCGGAAGAGAGAGATGCAGAGCCTTAAGAGATTGATGCAGTGGATCAAGAGAGTGATGCAGAGGCACACGGGAATGACGTAGAGGCTTAAGAGAGGGATGCAGAGGCTCAAGAGAATGATGCTGGGGCTCAAGAGAATGATGCAGAGGCTTAAGAAAGGGATGCAGAGGATCAAGAGAGGGATGTAGAGGCTCAAGAGAGTGATGCAGAGGCTCGAGAGAGTGATGCAGAGGCGGAAGAGAGAGATGCAGAGCCTTAAGAGATTGATGCAGTGGATCAAGAGAGTGATGCAGAGGCACAAGGGAATGATGTAGAGGCTTAAGAGAGGGATGTAGAGGCTCAATAGAATTATGCAGGGGCTCAAGAGAATGATGCAGTGGCTTAAGAAAGGGATGCAGAGGATCAAGAGAGTGATGCAGACGCTTAGTAGAGGAATGCAGAGGCTGAAGAGAATGATGGAGAGGCTTAAGAGAGGGATGCAGAGGCTGAAGAGAATGATGCAGAGGCTTAAGAGAGGGATGCAGAGGCTGAAGAGAGGGATGCAGAGGCTGAAGAGAATGATGCAGAGGCTTAAAAGAGTGATGCAGAGGCTCAGGAGAGTGATACAGAGGCTCAAGAGAGTGATGCAGAGTGTGAAGAGAATGATGCAGAGGCTTAAGAGAGTGATGCAGAGGCTGAAGAGAATGATGCAGAGGCTTAAGAGAGGGATGAAGAGACTCAAGAGAGTGATGCAGAGGCGGAAGAGAGAGATGCAGAGCCTTAAGAGATTGATGCAGTGGATCAAGAGAGTGATGCAGAGGCACACGGAAATGACGTAGAGGCTTAAGAGAGGGATGCAGAGGCTCAAGAGAATGATGCTGGGGCTCAAGAGAATGATGCAGAGGCTTAAGAAAGGGATGCAGAGGATCAAGAGAGGGATGTAGAAGCTCAAGAGAGTGATGCAGAGGCTCGAGAGAGTGATGCAGAAGCGGAAGAGAGAGATGCAGAGCCTTAAGAGATTGATGCAGTGGATCAAGAGAGTGATGCAGAGGCACAAGGGAATGATGTAGAGGCTTAAGAGAGGGATGCAGAGGCTCAATAGAATGATGCAGGGGCTCAAGAGAATGATGCAGTGGCTTAAGAACGGGATGCAGAGGATCAAGAGAGTGATGCAGACGCTTAGTAGAGGAATGCAGAGGCTGAAGAGAATGATGGAGAGGCTTAAGAGAGGGATGCAGAGGCTGAAGAGAATTATGCAGAGGCTTAAAAGAGTGATGTAGAGGCTCAGGAGAGTGCTGCAGAGGCTCAAGAGAGTGATGCGGAGTGTGAAGAGAATGATGCAGAGGCTTAAGAGAGTGATGCAGAGGCTGAAGAGAATGATGCAGAGGCTTAAGAGAGGGATGAAGAGACTCAAGAGAGTGATGAAGAGGCTGAAGAGAGGGATGCAGAGGCTTTAGAGAGTGATGCAAAGGCTCAAGAGAGGGATGCAGAGGCTCATGAGAGGGATGCAGCAGTTCAAAAGAGGGATGCAGAGGCTCAAGAAAGGGACGCAGAGGCTTACGAAAGTGATGCAGAGGCTCAAAATAGGGATGCAGAGGCTTAAGAGGGTGATGCAGAGGCTCAAGAGAGTGATGCAGAGGCTCAAGAGAGGGATGCAGAGGCTCAAGAGAGTGATGCAGAGGCTCAAGAGAGGGATGCAAAGGCTAAAGAGAGTGATGGAGAGGATCAAGAGAGTGATGCAGAGGCTCGAGAGAGTGATGCAGAGGCTCAAGAGAGGGATTCACAGGCTTAACAGAGTGATGCAGAGGCCTCAAGAGAGTGATGCATAGGCTCAAGAGAGTGATGCAGATGATCAGGAGAGGGATGCAGAGGCTTAAGAGAGTGATGCAGAGGCTGAAAAGAGTGTTGCAGAGGCTTAAAAGAGGGATGAAGAGGCTCAAGAGAGGGATGTAGAGGCTCAAGAGAGTGATGCAGAGGCTCGAGAGAGTGATGCAGAGGCTGAAGAGAGAGAATCAGAGCATTAAGAGGATGATGCAGAGGTTCAAGAGAGTGATGCAGAGGCAGAAGGGAATGATGTAGAGGCTTAAGAGAGAGATGCAGAGGATCAAGAGAATGATGCAGGGGGCTCTAGAGAATGATGCAGAGGCTTAAGAGAGGGATGCAGAGAATCAAGAGAGTGATGCAGACGCTTTTTGAGGAATGCAGAGGCTGAAGAGAATGGTGCAGAGGCTTAAGAGAGGGATGCAGAGGCTGAAGAGAATGATGCAAAGGCTTAAGAGAGGGATGCAGAGGCTGAAGAGAGTGATGCAGATGCTCAAGATAGTGATGTAGAGGCTCAAGAGAGAGATGCAGAGGCTTAAGAGAGTTATGCAAAGGCTAAAGAGAGGGATGCAGAGGCTCATGAGAGGGATGCAGTAGTTCAAGAGAGGGATGCAGAGGCACAAGAGAGTGATGCTGAGGCTTAAGAGAGGGATGCAGAGGCTGAAGAGAGTGATGCAGAGGCTTAAGAGAGGGATGCAGAGGCTCCAGCGAGTGATGCAGAGGCTGAAGAGAGATATGCAGAGGCATACTAGAGTGACGCAGAGGCTAAAAAGAGTTATGCAGAGGCTCAGGAGACTGATGCAGAGGCTTACGAGAGTGATGCAGAGAATCAAGTGAGGGATGCAGAGGCTTACGAGAGTGATACAGAGGCTAAAGAGAGTGTTGCAGAGGCTTAAGAGATTTATGCAGAGGCTCAAGAGAGTGATGCAGAGGCTCAAGAGAGTGATGCAGAGGCTCAAGAGAGGGATGCAGAGGCTCAAGAGAGCGATGCAGAGGCTGAAGAGAGAGATGCAGAGGCTTAAGAGAGTGATGCAGAGGCTAAAGAGAGTGATGCAGAGGCTCAAGAGATCGATGTAGAGGCTTATGAGAGGGATGCAGAGGCTCAAGAGAATGATGCAGAGTCTCAAGAGAGTGATGCAGAGGATGAACAGAGGGGTGCAGGGGATTAAGATAGTGATGCAGAGACTTAAGAGACTGATGCAGAGGCTTAAGAGAGTGATGCAGAGGCTTAAGAGAGTAATGAAGAGGATCAGGTGAGGGAAGCAGAGGCTTAAGAGAGTGATGCAAAGGCTCAAGAGAGGGATGGAGAGGCTCATGAGAGGGATGCAGGAGTTCATTAGAAGGGTGCAGAGGCTCAAGAAAGGGATGCACTGGCTCAAAATAGGGATGCAGAGGGTGATGCAGAGGCTCATGAGAGTGATGCAGAGGCTCAAGAGAGGGATGCAGAGGCTCAAGAAAGTGATGCAGAGGATCAAGAGAGGGAAGCAAAGGCTTAAGAGAGAGATGCAGAAGCTGAAGAGAGTAATGCAGAGGCTCTAGAGAGTGATGCAGAGGCTTAAGAGAGTGACACAGAGGATCAAGAGAGTGATGCAGAGGATCAAGAGAGTGATGCAGAGGTTCGAGAGAGTGATGCAGAGGCTCAAGAGAGGGATTCAGAGGCTTAACAGAGGGATGCAGAGGCTCAACAGAGAGGGATGTAGAGGCTCAAGAGAGTGATGCAGAGGCACGAGAGAGTGATGCAGAGGCGGAAGAGAGAGATGCAGAGCCTTAAGAGATTGATGCAGTGGATCAAGAGAGTGATGCAGAGGCACACGGGAATGACGTAGAGGCTTAAGAGAGGGATGCAGAGGCTCAAGAGAATGATGCTGGGGCTCAAGAGAATGATGCAGAGGCTTAAGAAAGGGATGCAGAGGATCAAGAGAGGGATGTAGAGGCTCAAGAGAGTGATGCAGAGGCTCGAGAGAGTGATGCAGAGGCGGAAGAGCGAGATGCAGAGCCTTAAGAGATTGATGCAGTGGATCAAGAGAGTGATGCAGAGGCACAAGGGAATGATGTAGAAGCTTAAGAGAGGGATGTAGAGGCTCAATAGAATTATGCAGGGGCTCAAGAGAATGATGCAGTGGCTTAAGAAAGGGATGCAGAGGATCAAGAGAGTGATGCAGACGCTTAGTAGAGGAATGCAGAGGCTGAAGAGAATGATGGAGAGGCTTAAGAGAGGGATGCAGAGGCTGAAGAGAATGATGCAGAGGCTTAAGAGAGGGATGCAGAGGCTGAAGAGAGGGATGCAGAGGCTGAAGAGAATGATGCAGAGGCTTAAAAGAGTGATGCAGAGGCTCAGGAGAGTGATACAGAGGCTCAAGAGAGTGATGCAGAGTGTGAAGAGAATGATGCAGAGGCTTAAGAGAGTGATGCAGAGGCTGTAGAGAATGATGCAGAGGCTTAAGAGAGGGATGAAGAGACTCAAGAGAGTGATGCAGAGGCTGAAGAGAGGGATGCAGAGGCTTAAGAGAGTGATGCAAAGGCTCAAGAGAGGGAAGCAGAGGCTCATGAGAGGGATGCAGGAGTTCAAGAGAGGGATGCAGAGGCTCAAGAAAGGGACGCAGAGGCTTACGAAAGTGATGCAGAGGCTCAAAATAGGGATGCAGAGGCTTAAGAGGGTGATGCAGAGGCTCAAGAGAGTGATGCAGAGGCTCAAGAGAGGGATGCAGAGGCTCAAGAGAGTGATGCAGAGGCTCAAGAGAGGGATGCAGAGGCTAAAGAGAGTGATGGAGAGGATCAAGAGAGTGATGCAGAGGCTCGAGAGAGTGATGCAGAGGCTCAAGAGAGGAATTCAGAGGCTTAACACAGTGATGCAGAGGCCTCAAGAGAGTGATGCATAGGCTCAAGAGAGTGATGCAGAGGATCAGGAGAGGGATGCAGAGGCTTAAGAGAGTGATGCAGAGGCTGAAAAGAGTGTTGCAGAGGCTTAAAAGAGGGATGAAGAGGCTCAAGAGAGGGATGTAGAGGCTCAAGAGAGTAATGCAGAGGCTCGAGAGAGTGATGCAAAGGCTGAAGAGAGAGATGCAGAGCATTAAGAGGATGATGCAGAGGCTTAAGAGAGGGATGTAGAGGCTGAAGAGAGGGATGCAGAGGCTCAAGAGAGTGATGCAAAGGCTTAAGAGAGGGATGCAGAGGCTGAAGAGAATTATGCAGAGGCTTAAAAGAGTGATGTAGAGGCTCAGGAGAGTGATGCAGAGGCTCAAGAGAGTGATGCAGAGTGTGAAGAGAATGATGCAGAGGCTTAAGAGAGTGATGCAGAGGCTGAAGAGAATGATGCAGAGGCTTAAGAGAGGGATGAAGAGACTCAAGAGAGTGATGAAGAGGCTGAAGAGAGGGATGCAGAGGCTTTAGAGAGTGATGCAAAGGCTCAAGAGAGGGATGCAGAGGCTCATGAGAGGGATGCAGCAGTTCAAGAGAGGGATGCAGAGGCTCAAGAAAGGGACGCAGAGGCTTACGAAAGTGATGCAGAGGCTCAAAATAGGGATGCAGAGGCTTAAGAGGGTGATGCAGAGGCTCAAGAGAGTGATGCAGAGGCTCAAGAGAGGGATGCAGAGGCTCAAGAGAGTGATGCAGAGGCTCAAGAGAGGGATGCAGAGGCTAAAGAGAGTGATGGAGAGGATCAAGAGAGTGATGCAGAGGCTCGAGAGAGTGATGCAGAGGCTCAAGAGAGGGATTCACAGACTTAACAGAGTGATGCAGAGGCCTCAAGAGAGTGATGCATAGGCTCAAGAGAGTGATGCAGAGGATCAGGAGAGGGATGCAGAGGCTTAAGAGAGTGATGCAGAGGCTGAAAAGAGTGTTGCAGAGGCTTAAAAGAGGGATGAAGAGGCTCAAGAGAGGGATGTAGAGGCTCAAGAGAGTGATGCAGAGGCTCGAGAGAGTGATGCAGAGGCTGAAGAGAGAGAATCAGAGCATTAAGAGGATGATGCAGAGGTTCAAGAGAGTGATGCAGAGGCAGAAGGGAATGATGTAGAGGCTTAAGAGAGAGATGCAGAGGATCAAGAGAATGATGCAGGGGGCTCTAGAGAATGATGCAGAGGCTTAAGAGAGGGATGCAGAGAATCAAGAGAGTGATGCAGACGCTTTTTGAGGAATGCAGAGGCTGAAGAGAATGGTGCAGAGGCTTAAGAGAGGGATGCAGAGGCTGAAGAGAATGATGCAAAGGCTTAAGAGAGGGATGCAGAGGCTGAAGAGAGTGATGCAGATGCTCAAGAGAGTGATGTAGAGGCTCAAGAGAGAGATGCAGAGGCTTAAGAGAGTTATGCAAAGGCTAAAGAGAGGGATGCAGAGGCTCATGAGAGGGATGCAGTAGTTCAAGAGAGGGATGCAGAGGCACAAGAGAGTGATGCTGAGGCTTAAGAGAGGGATGCAGAGGCTGAAGAGAGTGATGCAGAGGCTTACGAGAGGGATGCAGAGGCTCCAGAGAGTGATGCAGAGGCTGAAGAGAGATATGCAGAGGCATACTAGAGTGACGCAGAGGCTAAAAAGAGTTATGCAGAGGCTCAGGAGACTGATGCAGAGGCTTACGAGAGTGATGCAGAGAATCAAGTGAGGGATGCAGAGGCTTACGAGAGTGATACAGAGGCTAAAGAGAGTGTTGCAGAGGCTTAAGAGATTTATGAAGAGGCTCAAGAGAGTGATGCAGAGGCTCAAGAGAGTGATGCAGAGGCTCAAGAGAGTGATGTAGAGGCTCAAGAGAGAAGAGAGATGCATAGGCTCAAGAGAGGGATGCAGAGGCTTAAGAGAGTAATGCAGAGGCTCAAGAGATTGATGCAGAGGCTTAAGAGAGGGATGCCGAGACTCAAGAGAGTGATGCAGAGGCTCAAGAGAGGGATGTAGAGGCTCACGTGAGTAATGCAGAGGCTCATGAGAGTGATGCAGAGGCCTAGGAGAATGATGCAGAGGCTCAAGAGAGGGATGCAGAGGCTGAAGAGAGTGATGCAGAGGCTCAAGAGAGGGATGCAGAGGCTCAAGAAAGCGATGCAGAGGCTGAAGAGAGAGATGCAGAGGCTTAAGAGAGTGATGCAGAGGCTAAAGAGAGTGATGCAGAGGCTCAAGAGAATGATGCAGAGGCTTATGAGAGGGATGCAGAGGCTCAAGAGAATGATGCAGAGGCTCAAGAGAGTGATGCAGAGGCTGAAGAGAGTGTTGCAGAGGCGTAAGAGATTGATGCAGAGGCTCAAGAGATTGATGCAGAGGCTCAAGAGAGTGACGCAGAGGCTCAAGAGAGTGATGCAGAGGCTCAAGAAAGTGATGCAGAGGCTCAAGAGAGTGATGCAAAGGCTTAAGAGAGGGATGCAAAGTCTCAAGAGAGTGATGCAGAGGCTCAAGAGAGTGATGCAGAGGCTCAAGAGAGGGATGCAGAGGCTCAAGAGAGCGATGCAGAGGCTGAAGAGAGAGATGCAGAGGCTTAAGAGAGTGATGCAGAGGCTAAAGAGAGTGATGCAGAGGCTCAAGAGATCGATGTAGAGGCTTATGAGAGGGATGCAGAGGCTCAAGAGAATGATGCAGAGTCTCAAGAGAGTGATGCAGAGGATGAACAGAGGGGTGCAGGGGATTAAGATAGTGATGCAGAGACTTAAGAGACTGATGCAGAGGCTTAAGAGAGTGATGCAGAGGCTTAAGAGAGTGATGAAGAGGATCAGGTGAGGGAAGCAGAGGCTTAAGAGAGTGATGCAAAGGCTCAAGAGAGGGATGGAGAGGCTCATGAGAGGGATGCAGGAGTTCATTAGAAGGGTGAAGAGGCTCAAGAAAGGGATGCACTGGCTCAAAATAGGGATGCAGAGGCTTAAGAGGGTGATGCAGAGGCTCATGAGAGTGATGCAGAGGCTCAAGAGAGGGATGCAGAGGCTCAAGAAAGTGATGCAGAGGATCAAGAGAGGGAAGCAAAGGCTTAAGAGAGAGATGCAGAAGCTGAAGAGAGTAATGCAGAGGCTCTAGAGAGTGATGCAGAGGCTTAAGAGAGTGACACAGAGGATCAAGAGAGTGATGCAGAGGATCAAGAGAGTGATGCAGAGGTTCGAGAGAGTGATGCAGAGGCTCAAGAGAGGGATTCAGAGGCTTAAGAGAGGGATGCAGAGGCTCAACAGAGAGGGATGTAGAGGCTCAAGAGAGTGATGCAGAGGCACGAGAGAGTGATGCAGAGGCGGAAGAGAGAGATGCAGAGCCTTAAGAGATTGATGCAGTGGATCAAGAGAGTGATGCAGAGGCACACGGGAATGACGTAGAGGCTTAAGAGAGGGATGCAGAGGCTCAAGAGAATGATGCTGGGGCTCAAGAGAATGATGCAGAGGCTTAAGAAAGGGATGCAGAGGATCAAGAGAGGGATGTAGAGGCTCAAGAGAGTGATGCAGGGGCTCGAGAGAGTGATGCAGAGGCGGAAGAGAGAGATGCAGAGCCTTAAGAGATTGATGCAGTGGATCAAGAGAGTGATGCAGAGGCACAAGGGAATGATGTAGAGGCTTAAGAGAGGGATGTAGAAGCTCAATAGAATTATGCAGGGGCTCAAGAGAATGATGCAGTGGCTTAAGAAAGGGATGCAGAGGATCAAGAGAGTGATGCAGACGCTTAGTAGAGGAATGCAGAGGCTGAAGAGAATGATGGGGAGGCTTAGGAGAGGGATGCAGAGGCTGAAGAGAATGATGCAGAGGCTTAAAAGAGTGATGCAGAGGCTCAAGAGAGGGATGCAGAGGCTCAAGAGAGTGATGCAGAGGCTCAAGAGAGGGATGCAGAGGCTCAAGAGAGCGATGCAGAGGCTGAAGAGAGAGATGCAGAGGCTTAAGAGAGTGATGCAGAGGCTAAAGAGAGTGATGCAGAGGCTCAAGAGATCGATGTAGAGGCTTATGAGAGGGATGCAGAGGCTCAAGAGAATGATGCAGAGTCTCAAGAGAGTGATGCAGAGGATGAACAGAGGGGTGCAGGGGATTAAGATAGTGATGCAGAGACATAAGAGACTGATGCAGAGGCTTAAGAGAGTGATGCAGAGGCTTAAGAGAGTGATGAAGAGGATCAGGTGAGGGAAGCAGAGGCTTAAGAGAGTGATGCAAAGGCTCAAGAGAGGGATGGAGAGGCTCATGAGAGGGATGCAGGAGTTCATTAGAAGGGTGAAGAGGCTCAAGAAAGGGATGCACTGGCTCAAAATAGGGATGCAGAGGCTTAAGAGGGTGATGCAGAGGCTCATGAGAGTGATGCAGAGGCTCAAGAGAGGG
The DNA here is from genome assembly GCF_040958095.1 of Procambarus clarkii. Lineage (NCBI taxonomy): Eukaryota > Metazoa > Arthropoda > Malacostraca > Decapoda > Cambaridae > Procambarus > Procambarus clarkii. Next base: position 34,216,297 of record NC_091211.1, on the reverse strand, counting down.
ATGCAGAGGCTCAAGAAAGTGATGCAGAGGATCAAGAGAGGGAAGCAAAGGCTTAAGAGAGAGATGCAGAAGCTGAAGAGAGTAATGCAGAGGCTCTAGAGAGTGATGCAGAGGCTTAAGAGAGTGACACAGAGGATCAAGAGAGTGATGCAGAGGATCAAGAGAGTGATGCAGAGGTTCGAGAGAGTGATGCAGAGGCTCAAGAGAGGGATTCAGAGGCTTAAGAGAGGGATGCAGAGGCTCAACAGAGAGGGATGTAGAGGCTCAAGAGAGTGATGCAGAGGCACGAGAGAGTGATGCAGAGGCGGAAGAGAGAGATGCAGAGCCTTAAGAGATTGATGCAGTGGATCAAGAGAGTGATGCAGAGGCACACGGGAATGACGTAGAGGCTTAAGAGAGGGATGCAGAGGCTCAAGAGAATGATGCTGGGGCTCAAGAGAATGATGCAGAGGCTTAAGAAAGGGATGCAGAGGATCAAGAGAGGGATGTAGAGGCTCAAGAGAGTGATGCAGAGGCTCGAGAGAGTGATGCAGAGGCGGAAGAGAGAGATGCAGAACCTTAAGAGATTGATGCAGTGGATCAAGAGAGTGATGCAGAGGCACAAGGGAATGATGTAGAGGCTTAAGAGAGGGATGTAGAAGCTCAATAGAATTATGCAGGGGCTCAAGAGAATGATGCAGTGGCTTAAGAAAGGGATGCAGAGGATCAAGAGAGTGATGCAGACGCTTAGTAGAGGAATGCAGAGGCTGAAGAGAATGATGGAGAGGCTTAAGAGAGGGATGCAGAGGCTGAAGAGAATGATGCAGAGGCTTAAAAGAGTGATGCAGAGGCTCAGGAGAGTGATACAGAGGCTCAAGAGAGTGATGCAGAGTGTGAAGAGAATGATGCAGAGGCTTAAGAGAGTGATACAGAGGCTGAAGAGAATGATGCAGAGGCTTAAGAGTGGGATGAAGAGACTCAAGAGAGTGATGAAGAGGCTGAAGAGAGGGATGCAGAGGCTTTAGAGAGTGATGCAAAGGCTCAAGAGAGGGATGCAGAGGCTCATGAGAGGGATGCAGCAGTTCAAGAGAGGGATGCAGAGGCTCAAGAAAGGGACGCAGAGGCTTACGAAAGTGATGCAGAGGCTCAAAATAGGGATGCAGAGGCTTAAGAGGGTGATGCAGAGGCTCAAGAGAGTGATGCAGAGGCTCAAGAGAGGGATGCAGAGGCTCAAGAGAGTGATGCAGAGGCTCAAGAGAGGGATGCAGAGGCTAAAGAGAGTGATGGAGTGGATCAAGAGAGTGATGCAGAGGCTCGAGAGAGTGATGCAGAGGCTCAAGAGAGGGATTCACAGGCTTAACAGAGTGATGCAGAGGCCTCAAGAGAGTGATGCATAGGCTCAAGAGAGTGATGCAGAGGATCAGGAGAGGGATGCAGAGGCTTAAGAGAGTGATGCAGAGGCTGAAAAGAGTGTTGCAGAGGCTTAAAAGAGGGATGAAGAGGCTCAAGAGAGGGATGTAGAGGCTCAAGAGAGTGATGCAGAGTCTCGAGAGAGTGATGCAGAGGCTCAGGAGAGTGATACAGAGGCTCAAGAGAGTGATGCAGAGTGTGAAGAGAATGATGCAGAGGCTTAAGAGAGTGATACAGAGGCTGAAGAGAATGATGCAGAGGCTTAAGAGTGGGATGAAGAGACTCAAGAGAGTGATGAAGAGGCTGAAGAGAGGGATGCAGAGGCTTTAGAGAGTGATGCAAAGGCTCAAGAGAGGGATGCAGAGGCTCATGAGAGGGATGCAGCAGTTCAAGAGAGGGATGCAGAGGCTCAAGAAAGGGACGCAGAGGCTTACGAAAGTGATGCAGAGGCTCAAAATAGGGATGCAGAGGCTTAAGAGGGTGATGCAGAGGCTCAAGAGAGTGATGCAGAGGCTCAAGAGAGGGATGCAGAGGCTCAAGAGAGTGATGCAGAGGCTCAAGAGAGGGATGCAGAGGCTAAAGAGAGTGATGGAGTGGATCAAGAGAGTGATGCAGAGGCTCGAGAGAGTGATGCAGAGGCTCAAGAGAGGGATTCACAGGCTTAACAGAGTGATGCAGAGGCCTCAAGAGAGTGATGCAGAGGATCAGGAGAGGGATGCAGAGGCTTAAGAGAGTGATGCAGAGGATCAGGAGAGGGATGCAGAGGCTTAAGAGAGTGATGCAGAGGCTGAAAAGAGTGTTGCAGAGGCTTAAAAGAGGGATGAAGAGGCTCAAGAGAGGGATGTAGAGGCTCAAGAGAGTGATGCAGAGTCTCGAGAGAGTGATGCAGAGGCTGAAGAGAGAGATGCAGAGCATTAAGAGGATGATGCAGAGGTTCAAGAGAGTGATGCAGAGGCAGAAGGGAATGATGTAGAGGCTTAAGAGAGAGATACAGAGGATCAAGAGAATGATGCAGGGGGCTCTAGAGAATGATGCAGAGGCTTAAGAGAGGGATGCAGAGAATCAAGAGAGTGATCAAGACGCTTTTTGAGGAATGCAGAGGCTGAAGAGAATGGTGCAGAGGCTTAAGAGAGGGATGCAGAGGCTGAAGAGAATGATGCAAAGGCTTAAGAGAGGGATGCAGAGGCTGAAGAGAGTGATGCAGATGCTCAAGAGAGTGATGTAGAGGCTCAAGAGAGAGATGCAGAGGCTCAAGAGAGTTATGCAAAGGCTAAAGAGAGGGATGCAGAGGCTCATGAGAGGGATGCAGTAGTTCAAGAGAGGGATGCAGAGGCACAAGAGAGTGATGCTGAGGCTTAAGAGAGGGATGCAGAGGCTGAAGAGAGTGATGCAGAGGCTTAAGAGAGGGAGGCAGAGGCTCCAGAGAGTGATGCAGAGGCTGAAGAGAGATATGCAGAGGAATACTGGAGTGACGCAGAGGCTAAAAAGAGTTATGCAGAGGCTCAGGAGACTGATGCAGAGGCTTACGAGAGTGATGCAGAGAATCAAGTGAGGGATGCAGAGGCTTACGAGAGTGATACAGAGGCTAAAGAGAGTGTTGCAGAGGCTTAAGAGATTTATGCAGAGGCTCAAGAGAGTGATGCAGAGGCTCAAGAGAGTGATGCAGAGGCTCAAGAAAGTGATGCAGAGGATCAAGAGAGGGAAGCAAAGGCTTAAGAGAGAGATGCAGAAGCTGAAGAGAGTAATGCAGAGGCTCTAGAGAGTGATGCAGAGGCTTAAGAGAGTGACACAGAGGATCAAGAGAGTGATGCAGAGGATCAAGAGAGTGATGCAGAGGTTCGAGAGAGTGATGCAGAGGCTCAAGAGAGGGATTCAGAGGCTTAAGAGAGGGATGCAGAGGCTCAACAGAGAGGGATGTAGAGGCTCAAGAGAGTGATGCAGAGGCACGAGAGAGTGATGCAGAGGCGGAAGAGAGAGATGCAGAGCCTTAAGAGATTGATGCAGTGGATCAAGAGAGTGATGCAGAGGCACACGGGAATGACGTAGAGGCTTAAGAGAGGGATGCAGAGGCTCAAGAGAATGATGCTGGGGCTCAAGAGAATGATGCAGAGGCTTAAGAAAGGGATGCAGAGGATCAAGAGAGGGATGTAGAGGCTCAAGAGAGTGATGCAGGGGCTCGAGAGAGTGATGCAGAGGCGGAAGAGAGAGATGCAGAGCCTTAAGAGATTGATGCAGTGGATCAAGAGAGTGATGCAGAGGCACAAGGGAATGATGTAGAGGCTTAAGAGAGGGATGTAGAAGCTCAATAGAATTATGCAGGGGCTCAAGAGAATGATGCAGTGGCTTAAGAAAGGGATGCAGAGGATCAAGAGAGTGATGCAGACGCTTAGTAGAGGAATGCAGAGGCTGAAGAGAATGATGGGGAGGCTTAGGAGAGGGATGCAGAGGCTGAAGAGAATGATGCAGAGGCTTAAAAGAGTGATGCAGAGGCTCAAGAGAGGGATGCAGAGGCTCAAGAGAGTGATGCAGAGGCTCAAGAGAGGGATGCAGAGGCTCAAGAGAGCGATGCAGAGGCTGAAGAGAGAGATGCAGAGGCTTAAGAGAGTGATGCAGAGGCTAAAGAGAGTGATGCAGAGGCTCAAGAGATCGATGTAGAGGCTTATGAGAGGGATGCAGAGGCTCAAGAGAATGATGCAGAGTCTCAAGAGAGTGATGCAGAGGATGAACAGAGGGGTGCAGGGGATTAAGATAGTGATGCAGAGACATAAGAGACTGATGCAGAGGCTTAAGAGAGTGATGCAGAGGCTTAAGAGAGTGATGAAGAGGATCAGGTGAGGGAAGCAGAGGCTTAAGAGAGTGATGCAAAGGCTCAAGAGAGGGATGGAGAGGCTCATGAGAGGGATGCAGGAGTTCATTAGAAGGGTGAAGAGGCTCAAGAAAGGGATGCACTGGCTCAAAATAGGGATGCAGAGGCTTAAGAGGGTGATGCAGAGGCTCATGAGAGTGATGCAGAGGCTCAAGAGAGGGATGCAGAGGCTCAAGAAAGTGATGCAGAGGATCAAGAGAGGGAAGCAAAGGCTTAAGAGAGAGATGCAGAAGCTGAAGAGAGTAATGCAGAGGCTCTAGAGAGTGATGCAGAGGCTTAAGAGAGTGACACAGAGGATCAAGAGAGTGATGCAGAGGATCAAGAGAGTGATGCAGAGGTTCGAGAGAGTGATGCAGAGGCTCAAGAGAGGGATTCAGAGGCTTAAGAGAGGGATGCAGAGGCTCAACAGAGAGGGATGTAGAGGCTCAAGAGAGTGATGCAGAGGCACGAGAGAGTGATGCAGAGGCGGAAGAGAGAGATGCAGAGCCTTAAGAGATTGATGCAGTGGATCAAGAGAGTGATGCAGAGGCACACGGGAATGACGTAGAGGCTTAAGAGAGGGATGCAGAGGCTCAAGAGAATGATGCTGGGGCTCAAGAGAATGATGCAGGGGCTCAAGAGAATGATGCAGTGGCTTAAGAAAGGGATGCAGAGGATCAAGAGAGTGATGCAGAGGCTCGAGAGAGTGATGCAGAGGCGGAAGAGAGAGATGCAGAGCCTTAAGAGATTGATGCAGTGGATCAAGAGAGTGATGCAGAGGCACAAGGGAATGATGTAGAGGCTTAAGAGAGGGATGTAGAAGCTCAATAGAATTATGCAGGGGCTCAATAGAATTATGCAGGGGCTCAAGAGAATGATGCAGTGGCTTAAGAAAGGGATGCAGAGGATCAAGAGAGTGATGCAGACGCTTAGTAGAGGAATGCAGAGGCTGAAGAGAATGATGGAGAGGCTTAAGAGAGGGATGCAGAGGCTGAAGAGAATGATGCAGAGGCTTAAAAGAGTGATGCAGAGGCTCAGGAGAGTGATACAGAGGCTCAAGAGAGTGATGCAGAGTGTGAAGAGAATGATGCAGAGGCTTAAGAGAGTGATACAGAGGCTGAAGAGAATGATGCAGAGGCTTAAGAGTGGGATGAAGAGACTCAAGAGAGTGATGAAGAGGCTGAAGAGAGGGATGCAGAGGCTTTAGAGAGTGATGCAAAGGCTCAAGAGAGGGATGCAGAGGCTCATGAGAGGGATGCAGCAGTTCAAGAGAGGGATGCAGAGGCTCAAGAAAGGGACGCAGAGGCTTACGAAAGTGATGCAGAGGCTCAAAATAGGGATGCAGAGGCTTAAGAGGGTGATGCAGAGGCTCAAGAGAGTGATGCAGAGGCTCAAGAGAGGGATGCAGAGGCTCAAGAGAGTGATGCAGAGGCTCAAGAGAGGGATGCAGAGGCTAAAGAGAGTGATGGAGTGGATCAAGAGAGTGATGCAGAGGCTCGAGAGAGTGATGCAGAGGCTCAAGAGAGGGATTCACAGGCTTAACAGAGTGATGCAGAGGCCTCAAGAGAGTGATGCATAGGCTCAAGAGAGTGATGCAGAGGATCAGGAGAGGGATGCAGAGGCTTAAGAGAGTGATGCAGAGGCTGAAAAGAGTGTTGCAGAGGCTTAAAAGAGGGATGAAGAGGCTCAAGAGAGGGATGTAGAGGCTCAAGAGAGTGATGCAGAGTCTCGAGAGAGTGATGCAGAGGCTCAGGAGAGTGATACAGAGGCTCAAGAGAGTGATGCAGAGTGTGAAGAGAATGATGCAGAGGCTTAAGAGAGTGATACAGAGGCTGAAGAGAATGATGCAGAGGCTTAAGAGTGGGATGAAGAGACTCAAGAGAGTGATGAAGAGGCTGAAGAGAGGGATGCAGAGGCTTTAGAGAGTGATGCAAAGGCTCAAGAGAGGGATGCAGAGGCTCATGAGAGGGATGCAGCAGTTCAAGAGAGGGATGCAGAGGCTCAAGAAAGGGACGCAGAGGCTTACGAAAGTGATGCAGAGGCTCAAAATAGGGATGCAGAGGCTTAAGAGGGTGATGCAGAGGCTCAAGAGAGTGATGCAGAGGCTCAAGAGAGGGATGCAGAGGCTCAAGAGAGTGATGCAGAGGCTCAAGAGAGGGATGCAGAGGCTAAAGAGAGTGATGGAGTGGATCAAGAGAGTGATGCAGAGGCTCGAGAGAGTGATGCAGAGGCTCAAGAGAGGGATTCACAGGCTTAACAGAGTGATGCAGAGGCCTCAAGAGAGTGATGCAGAGGATCAGGAGAGGGATGCAGAGGCTTAAGAGAGTGATGCAGAGGATCAGGAGAGGGATGCAGAGGCTTAAGAGAGTGATGCAGAGGCTGAAAAGAGTGTTGCAGAGGCTTAAAAGAGGGATGAAGAGGCTCAAGAGAGGGATGTAGAGGCTCAAGAGAGTGATGCAGAGTCTCGAGAGAGTGATGCAGAGGCTGAAGAGAGAGATGCAGAGCATTAAGAGGATGATGCAGAGGTTCAAGAGAGTGATGCAGAGGCAGAAGGGAATGATGTAGAGGCTTAAGAGAGAGATACAGAGGATCAAGAGAATGATGCAGGGAGCTCTAGAGAATGATGCAGAGGCTTAAGAGAGGGATGCAGAGAATCAAGAGAGTGATCAAGACGCTTTTTGAGGAATGCAGAGGCTGAAGAGAATGGTGCAGAGGCTTAAGAGAGGGATGCAGAGGCTGAAGAGAATGATGCAAAGGCTTAAGAGAGGGATGCAGAGGCTGAAGAGAGTGATGCAGATGCTCAAGAGAGTGATGTAGAGGCTCAAGAGAGAGATGCAGAGGCTCAAGAGAGTTATGCAAAGGCTAAAGAGAGGGATGCAGAGGCTCATGAGAGGGATGCAGTAGTTCAAGAGAGGGATGCAGAGGCACAAGAGAGTGATGCTGAGGCTTAAGAGAGGGATGCAGAGGCTGAAGAGAGTGATGCAGAGGCTTAAGAGAGGGAGGCAGAGGCTCCAGAGAGTGATGCAGAGGCTGAAGAGAGATATGCAGAGGCATACTAGAGTGACGCAGAGGCTAAAAAGAGTTATGCAGAGGCTCAGGAGACTGATGCAGAGGCTTACGAGAGAGATGCAGAGAATCAAGTGAGGGATGCAGAGGCTTACGAGAGTGATACAGAGGCTAAAGAGAGTGTTGCAGAGGCTTAAGAGATTTATGCAGAGGCTCAAGAGAGTGATGCAGAGGCTCAAGAGAGTGATGCAGAGGCTCAAGAGAGTGATGTAGAGGCTCAAGAGAGAAGAGAGATGCATAGGCTCAAGAGAGGGATGCAGAGGCTTAAGAGAGTAATGCAGAGGCTCAAGATATTGATGCAGAGGCTTAAGAGAGGGATGCCGAGACTCAAGAGAGTGATGCAGAGGCTCATGAGAGGGATGTAGAGGCTCACGTGAGTAATGCAGAGGCTCATGAGAGTGATGCAGAGGCCTAGGAGAATGATGCAGAGGCTCAAGAGAGGGATGCAGAGGCTCAAGAAAGCGATGCAGAGGCTGAAGAGAGAGATGCAGAGGCTTAAGAGAGTGATGCAGAGGCTAAAGAGAGTGATGCAGAGGCTCAAGAGAATGATGCAGAGGCTTATGAGAGGGATGCAGAGGCTCAAGAGAATGATGCAGAGGCTCAAGAGAGTGATGCAGAGGCTCAAGAGAGTGTTGCAGAGGCGTAAGAGATTGATGCAGAGGCTCAAGAGATTGATGCAGAGGCTCAAGAGAGTGATGCAGAGGCTCAAGAGAGTGATGCAGAGGCTCAAGAAAGTGATGCAGAGGCTCAAGAGAGTGATGCAAAGGCTTAAGAGATTTATGCAGAGGCTCAAGAGAGTGATGCAGAGGCTCAAGAGAGTGATACAGAGGCTCAAGAGAGGGATGCAGAGGCTCAAGAGAGCGATGCAGAGGCTGAAGAGAGAGATGCAGAGGCTTAAGAGAGTGATGCAGAGGCTAAAGAGAGTGATGCAGAGCCTCAAGAGATCGATGTAGAGGCTTATGAGAGGGATGCAGAGGCTCAAGAGAATGATGCAGAGTCTCAAGAGAGTGATGCAGAGGATGAACAGAGGGGTGCAGGGGATTAGGATAGTGATGCAGAGACTTAAGAGACTGATGCAGAGGCTTAAGAGAGTGATGCAGAGGCTTAAGAGAGTGATGAAGAGGATCAGGTGAGGGAAGCAGAGGCTTAAGAGAGTGATGCAAAGGCTCAAGAGAGGGATGGAGAGGCTCATGAGAGGGATGCAGGAGTTCATTAGAAGGGTGCAGAGGCTCAAGAAAGGGATGCACTGGCTCAAAATAGGGATGCAGAGGCTTAAGAGGGTGATGCAGAGGCTCATGAGAAGGATGCAGCAGTTCAAGAGAGGGATGCAGAGGCTCAAGAAAGTGATGCAGAGGCTTACGAAAGTGATGCAAAGGCTTAAGAGAGAGATGCAGAAACTGAAGAGAGTAATGCAGAGGCTCTAGAGAGTGATGCAGAGGCTTAAGAGAGTGACACAGAGGATCAAGAGAGTGATGCAGAGGATCAAGAGAGTGATGCAGAGGTTCGAGAGAGTGATGCAGAGGCTCAAGAGAGGGATTCAGAGGCTTAAGAGAGGGATGCAGAGGCTCAACAGAGAGGGATGTAGAGGCTCAAGAGAGTGATGCAGAGGCACGAGAGAGTGATGCAGAGGCGGAAGAGAGAGATGCAGAGCCTTAAGAGATTGATGCAGTGGATCAAGAGAGTGATGCAGAGGCACACGGGAATGACGTAGAGGCTTAAGAGAGGGATGCAGAGGCTCAAGAGAATGATGCTGGGGCTCAAGAGAATGATGCAGAGGCTTAAGAAAGGGATGCAGAGGATCAAGAGAGGGATGTAGAGGCTCAAGAGAGTGATGCAGAGGCTCGAGAGAGTGATGCAGAGGCGGAAGAGAGAGATGCAGAGCCTTAAGAGATTGATGCAGTGGATCAAGAGAGTGATGCAGAGGCACAAGGGAATGATGTAGAGGCTTAAGAGAGGGATGTAGAGGCTCAATAGAATTATGCAGGGGCTCAAGAGAATGATGCAGTGGCTTAAGAAAGGGATGCAGAGGATCAAGAGAGTGATGCAGACGCTTAGTAGAGGAATGCAGAGGCTGAAGAGAATGATGGAGAGGCTTAAGAGAGGGATGCAGAGGCTGAAGAGAATGATGCAGAGGCTTAAGAGAGGGATGCAGAGGCTGAAGAGAGGGATGCAGAGGCTGAAGAGAATGATGCAGAGGCTTAAAAGAGTGATGCAGAGGCTCAGGAGAGTGATGCAGAGGCTCAAGAGAGTGATGCAGAGTATGAAGAGAATGATGCAGAGGCTTAAGAGAGTGATGCAGAGGCTGAAAAGAATGATGCAGAGGCTTAAGAGAGGGATGCAGAGGCTTAAGAGGGTGATGCAGAGGATCAAGAGAGTGATGCAGAGGCTCAAGAGAGGGATGCAGAGGCTCAAGAGAGGAATTCAGAGGCTTAACAGAGTGATGCAGAGGCCTCAAGAGAGTGATGCAGAGGCTAAAGAGAGTGATGCAGAGGCTCAAGAGAATGATGCAGAGGCTTATGAGAGGGATGCAGAGGCTCAAGAGAATGATGCAGAGGCTCAAGAGAGTGATGCAGAGGCTCAAGAGAGTGTTGCAGAGGCGTAAGAGATTGATGCAGAGGCTCAAGAGATTGATGCAGAGGCTCAAGAGAGTGATGCAGAGGCTCAAGAGAGTGATGCAGAGGCTCAAGAAAGTGATGCAGAGGCTCAAGAGAGTGATGCAAAGGCTTAAGAGATTTATGCAGAGGCTCAAGAGAGTGATGCAGAGGCTCAAGAGAGTGATGCAGAGGCTCAAGAGAGGGATGCAGAGGCTCAAGAGAACGATGCAGAGGCTGAAGAGAGAGATGCAGAGGCTTAAGAGAGTGATGCAGAGGCTAAAGAGAGTGATGCAGAGCCTCAAGAGATCGATGTAGAGGCTTATGAGAGGGATGCAGAGGCTCAAGAGAATGATGCAGAGTCTCAAGAGAGTGATGCAGAGGATGAACAGAGGGGTGCAGGGGATTAGGATAGTGATGCAGAGACTTAAGAGACTGATGCAGAGGCTTAAGAGAGTGATGCAGAGGCTTAAGAGAGTGATGAAGAGGATCAGGTGAGGGAAGCAGAGGCTTAAGAGAGTGATGCAAAGGCTCAAGAGAGGGATGGAGAGGCTCATGAGAGGGATGCAGGAGTTCATTAGAAGGGTGCAGAGGCTCAAGAAAGGGATGCACTGGCTCAAAATAGGGATGCAGAGGCTTAAGAGGGTGATGCAGAGGCTCATGAGAAGGATGCAGCAGTTCAAGAGAGGGATGCAGAGGCTCAAGAAAGTGATGCAGAGGCTTACGAAAGTGATGCAAAGGCTTAAGAGAGAGATGCAGAAACTGAAGAGAGAAATGCAGAGGCTCTAGAGAGTGATGCAGAGGCTTAAGAGAGTGACACAGAGGATCAAGAGAGTGATGCAGAGGATCAAGAGAGTGATGCAGAGGTTCGAGAGAGTGATGCAGAGGCTCAAGAGAGGGATTCAGAGGCTTAAGAGAGGAATGCAGAGGCTCAACAGAGAGGGATGTAGAGGCTCAAGAGAGTGATGCAGAGGCACGAGAGAGTGATGCAGAAGCGGAAGAGAGAGATGCAGAGCCTTAAGAGATTGATGCAGTGGATCAAGAGAGTGATGCAGAGGCACACGGGAATGACGTAGAGGCTTAAGAGAGGGATGCAGAGGCTCAAGAGAATGATGCTGGGGCTCAAGAGAATGATGCAGAGGCTTAAGAAAGGGATGCAGAGGATCAAGAGAGGGATGTAGAGGCTCAAGAGAGTGATGCAGAGGCTCGAGAGAGTGATGCAGAGGCGGAAGAGAGAGATGCAGAGCCTTAAGAGATTGATGCAGTGGATCAAGAGAGTGATGCAGAGGCACAAGGGAATGATGTAGAGGCTTAAGAGAGGGATGTAGAGGCTCAATAGAATTATGCAGGGGCTCAAGAGAATGATGCAGTGGCTTAAGAAAGGGATGCAGAGGATCAAGAGAGTGATGCAGACGCTTAGTAGAGGAATGCAGAGGCTGAAGAGAATGATGGAGAGGCTTAAGAGAGGGATGCAGAGGCTGAAGAGAATGATGCAGAGGCTTAAGAGAGGGATGCAGAGGCTGAAGAGAGGGATGCAGAGGCTGAAGAGAATGATGCAGAGGCTTAAAAGAGTGATGCAGAGGCTCAGGAGAGTGATGCAGAGGCTCAAGAGAGTGATGCAGAGTATGAAGAGAATGATGCAGAGGCTTAAGAGAGTGATGCAGAGGCTGAAGAGAATGATGCAGAGGCTTAAGAGAGGGATGCAGAGGCTTAAGAGGGTGATGCAGAGGCTCAAGAGAGTGATGCAGAGGCTCAAGAGAGGAATTCAGAGGCTTAACAGAGTGATGCAGAGGCCTCAAGAGAGTGATGCATAGGCTCAAGAGAGTGATGCAGAGGATCAGGAGAGGGATGCAGAGGCTTACGAGAGTGATGCAGAGGATAAAAAGAGTGTTGCAGAGGCTTAAAGGAGGGATGAAGAGGCTCAAGAGAGGGATGTAGAGGCTCAAGAGAGTAATGCAGAGGCTCGAGAGAGTGATGCAAAGGCTGAAGAGAGAGATGCAGAGCATTAAGAGGATGATGCAGAGGCTTAAGAGAGGGATGTAGAGGCTGAAGAGAGGGATGCAGAGGCTCAAGAGAGGGATGCAGAGGCTGAAGAGAATGATGCAGCAGTTCAAGAGAGGGATGCAGAGGCTCAAGAAAGGGACGCAGAGGCTTACGAAAGTGATGCAGAGGCTCAAAATAGGGATGCAGATTCTTAAGAGGGTGATGCAGAGGCTCAAGAGAGTGATGCAGAGGCTCAAGAGAGGGATGCAGAGGCTCAAGAGAGTGATGCAGAGGCTCAAGAGAGGGATGCAGAGGCTAAAGAGAGTGATGGAGAGGATCAAGAGAGTGATGCAGAGGCTCGAGAGAGTGATGCAGAGGCTCAAGAGAGGGATTCACAGGCTTAACAGAGTGATACAGAGGCCTCAAGAGAGTGATGCATAGGCTCAAGAGAGTGATGCAGAGGATCAGGAGAGGGATGCAGAGGCTTAAGAGAGCGATGCAGAGGCTGAAAAGAGTGTTGCAGAGGCTTAAAAGAGGGATGAAGAGGCTCAAGAGAGGGATGTAGAGGCTCAAGAGAGTGATGCAGAGGCTCGAGAGAGTGATGCAGAGGCTGAAGAGAGAGAATCAGAGCATTAAGAGGATGATGCAGAGGTTCAACAGAGTGATGCAGAGGCAGAAAGGAATGATGTAGAGGCTTAAGAGAGAGATGCAGAGGCTCAAGAGAATGATGCAGGGGGCTCTAGAGAATGATGCAGAGGCTTAAGAGAGGGATGCAGAGAATCAAGAGAGTGATGCAGACGCTTTTTGAGGAATGCAGAGGCTGAAGAGAATGGTGCAGAGGCTTAAGAGAGGGATGCAGAGGCTGAAGAGAATGGTGCAGAGGCTTAAGAGAGGGATGCAGAGGCTGAAGAGAATGATGCAAAGGCTTAAGAGAGGGATGCAGAGGCTGAAGAGAGTGATGCAGATGCTCAAGAGAATGATGTAGAGGCTCAAGAGAGAGATGCAGAGGCTTAAGAGAGTTATGCAAAGGCTAAAGAGAGGGATGCAGAGGCTCATGAGAGGGATGCAGTAGTTCAAGAGAGGGATGCAGAGGCACAAGAGAGTGATGCTGAGGCTTAAGAGAGGGATGCAGAGGCTGAAGAGAGTGATGCAGAGGCTTAAGAGAGGGATGCAGAGGCTCCAGAGAGTGATGCAGAGGCTGAAGAGAGATATGCAGAGGCATACTAGAGTGACGCAGAGGCTAAAAAGAGTTATGCAGAGGCTCAAGCGACTGATGCAGAGGCTTACGAGAGTGATGCAGAGGCTTACGAGAGTGATACAGAGGCTAAAGAGAGTGTTGCAGAGGCTTAAGAGATTTATGCAGAGGCTCAAGAGAGTGATGCAGAGGCTCAAGAGAGTGATGCAGAGGCTCAAGAGAGTGATGTAGAGGCTCAAGAGAGAAGAGAGATGCATAGGCTCAAGAGAGGGATGCAGAGGCTTAAGAGAGTAATGCAGAGGCTCAAGAGATTGATGCAGAGGCTTAAGAGAGGGATGCCGAGACTCAAGGGAGTGATGCAGAGGCTCAAGAGAGGGATGTAGAGGCTCACGTGAGGAATGCAGAGGCTCATGAGAGTGATGCAGAGGCCTAGGAGAATGATGCAGAGGCTCAAGAGAGGGATGCAGAGGCTGAAGAGAGTGATGCAGAGGCTCCAGAGAGGGATGCAGAGCCTCAAGAAAGCGATGCAGAGGCTGAAGAGAGAGATGCAGAGGCTTAAGAGAGTGATGCAGAGGCTAAAGAGAGTGATGCAGAGGCTCAAGAGAATGATGCAGAGGCTTATGAGAGGGATGCAGAGGCTCAAGAGAATGATGCATAAGCTCAAGAGAGTGATGCAGAGGCTCAAGAGAGTGTTGCAGAGGCGTAAGAGATTGATGCAGAGGCTCAAGAGATTGATGCAGAGGCTCAAGAGAGTGATGCAGAGGCTCAAGAGAGTGATGCAGAGGCTCAAGAAAGTGATGCAGAGGCTCAAGAGAGTGATGCAAAGGCTTAAGAGAGGGATGCAAAGGCTCAAGAGAGTGATGCAGAGGCTCAAGAGAGTGATGCAGAGGCTCAAGAGAGCGATGCAGAGGCTGAAGAGAAAGATTCAGAGGCTTAAGAGAGTGATGCAGAGGCTAAAGAGAGTGATGCAGAGGCTCAAGAGATCGATGTAGAGGCTGATGAGAGGGATGCAGAGGCTCAAGAGAATGATGCAGAGTCTCAAGAGAGTGATGCAGAGGATGAACAGAGGGGTGCAGGGGATTAAGATAGTGATGCAGAGACTTAAGAGACTGATGCAGAGGCTTAAGAGAGTGATGCCGAGGCTTAAGAGAGTGATGAAGAGGATCAGGTGAGGGAAGCAGAGGCTTAAGAGAGTGATGCAAAGGCTCAAGAGAGGGATGGAGAGGCTCATGAGAGGGATGCAGGAGTTCATGAGAAGGGTGCAGAGGCTCAAGAAAGGGATGCACTGGCTCAAAATAGGGATGCAGAGGCTTAAGAGGGTGATGCAGAGGCTCATGAGAGTGATGCAGAGGCTCTAGAGAGTGATGCAGAGGCTTAAGAGAGTGACACAGAGGATCAAGATAGTGATGTAAAGGATCAAGAGAGTGATGCAGAGGTTCGAGAGAGTGATGCAGAGGCTCAAGAGAGGGATTCAGAGGCTTAAGAGAGGAATGCAGAGGCTCAACAGAGAGGGATGTAGAGGCTCAAGAGAGTGATGCAGAGGCACGAGAGAGTGATGCAGAGGCGGTAGAGAGAGATGCAGAGCCTTAAGAGATTGATGCAGTGGATCAAGAGAGTGATGCAGAGGCACACGGGAATGACGTAGAGGCTTAAGAGAGGGATGCAGAGGCTCAAGAGAATGATGCTGGGGCTCAAGAGAATGATGCAGAGGCTTAAGAAAGGGATGCAGAGGATCAAGAGAGGGATGTAGAGGCTCAAGAGAGTGATGCAGAGGCTCGTGAGAGTGATGCAGAGGCTCGAGAGAGTGATGCAGAGGCGGAAGAGAGAGGTGCAGAGCCTTAAGAAATTGATGCAGTGGATCAAGAGAGTGATGCAGAGGCACAAGGGAATAATGTAGAGGCTTAAGAGAGGGATGCAGAGGCTCAATAGAATGATGCAGGGGCTCAAGAGAATGATGCAGTGGCTTAAGAAAGGGATGCAGAGGATCAAGAGAGTGATGCAAACGCTTAGTAGAGGAATGCAGAGGCTGAAGAGAATGATGGAGAGGCTTAAGAGAGGGATGCAAAGGCTGAAGAGAATGATGCAGAGGCTTAAGAGAGGGATGCAGAGGCTGAAGAGAGGGATGCAGAGGCTGAAGAGAATGATGCAGAGGCTTAAAAGAGTGATGCAGAGGCTCAGGAGAGTGATGCAGAGGCTCAAGAGAGTGATGCAGAGTGTGAAGAGAATGATGCAGAGGCTTAAGAGAGTGATGCAGAGGCTGAAGAGAATGATGCAGAGGCTTAAGAGAGGGATGAAGAGACTCAAGAGAGTGATGCAGAGGCTGAAGAGAGGGATGCAGAGGCTTAAGAGAGTGATGCAAAGGCTCAAGAGAGGGATGCAGAGGCTCATGAGAGGGATGCAGGAGTTCAAGAGATGGATGCAGAGGCTCAAGAAAGGGACGCAGAGGCTTAAGAAAGTGATGCAGAGGCTCAAAATAGGGATGCAGAGGCTTAAGAGGGTGATGCAGAGGCTCAAGAGAGTGACGCAGAGGCTCAAGAGAGGGATGCAGAGGCTCAATAGAGTGATGCAGAGGCTCAAGAGAGGGATGCAGAGGCTAAAGAGAGTGATGGAGAGGATCAAGAGAGTGATGCAGAGGCTTAAGAGAGTGATGAAGAGGATCAGGTGAGGGAAGCAGAGGCTTAAGAGAGTGATGCAAAGGCTCAAGAGAGGGATGGAGAGGCTCATGAGAGGGATGCAGGAGTTCATGAGAGGGGTGCAGAGGCTCAAGAAAGGGATGCACTGGCACAAAATAGGGATGCAGAGGCTTAAGAGGGTGATGCAGAGGCTCATGAGAGTGATGCAGAGGCTAAAGAGAGGGATGCAGAGGCTCAAGAAAGTGATGCAGAGGATCAAGAGAGGGAAGCAAAGGCTTAAGAGAGAGATGCAGAAGCTGAAGAGAGTAATGCAGAGGCTCTAGAGAGTGATGCAGAGGCTTAAGAGAGTGACACAGAGGATCAAGAGAGTGATGCAGAGGATCAAGGGAGTGATGCAGAGGTTCGAGAGAGTGATGCAGAGGCTCAAGAGAGGGATTCAGAGGCTTAAGAGAGGGATGCAGAGGCTCAACAGAGAGGGATGTAGAGGCTCAAGAGAGTGATGCAGAGGCACGAGAGAGTGATGCAGAGGCGGAAGAGAGAGATGCAGAGCCTTAAGAGATTGATGCAGTGGATCAAGAGAGTGATGCAGAGGCACATGGGAATGACGTAGAGGCTTAAGAGAGGGATGCAGAAGCTCAAGAGAATGATGCTGGGGCTCAAGAGAATGGTGCAGAGGCTTAAGAAAGGGATGCAGAGGATCAAGAGAGGGATGTAGAGGCTCAAGAGAGTGATGCAGAGGCTCGAGAGAGTGATGTAGAGGCGGAAGAGAGAGATGCAGAGCCTTAAGAGATTGATGCAGTGGATCAAGAGAGTGATGCAGAGGCACAAGGGAATGATGTAGAGGCTTAAGAGAGGGATGCAGAGGCTCAATAGAATGATGCAGGGGCTCAAGAGAATGATGCAGTGGCTTAAGAAAGGGATGCAGAGGATCAAGAGAGTGATGCAGACGCTTAGTAGAGGAATGCAGAGGCTGAAAAGAATGATGGAGAGGCTTAAGAGAGGGATGCAGAGGCTGAAGAGAATGATGCAGAGGCTTAAGAGAGGGATGCAGAGGCTGAAGAGAGGGATGCAGAGGCTGAAGAGAATGATGCAGAGGCTTAAAAGAGTGATGCAGAGGCTCAGGAGAGTGATGCAGAGGCTCAAGAGAGTGATGCAGAGTGTGAAGAGAATGATGCAGAGGCTTAAGAGAGTGATGCAGAGGCTGAAGAGAATGATGCAGAGGCTTAAGAGAGGGATGAAGAGACTCAAGAGAGTGATGCAGAGGCTGAAGAGAGGGATGCAGAGGCTTAAGAGAGTGATGCAAAGGCTCAAGAGAGGGATGCAGAGTCTCATGAGAGGGATGCAGGAGTTCAAGAGATGGATGCAGAGGCTCAAGAAAGGGACGTAGAGGCTTAAGAAAGTGATGCAGATGCTCAAAATTGGGATGCAGAGGCTTAAGAGGGTGATGCAGAGGCTCAAGAGAGTGATGCAGAGGCCCAAGAGAGGGATGCAGAGGCTCAATAGAGTGATGCAGAAGCTCAAGAGAGGGATGCAGAGGCTAAAGAGAGTGATGGAGAGGATCAAGAGAGTGATGCAGAGGCTCGAGAGAGTGATGCAGAGGCTCAAGAGAGGGATTCAGAGGCTTAACAGAGTGATGCAGAGGCCTCAAGAGAGTGATGCATAGGCTCAAGAGAGTGATGCAGAGGATCAGGAGAGGGATGCAGAGGCTTAAGAGAGTGATGCAGAGGCTGAAAAGAGTGTTGCAGAGGCTTAAAAGAGGGATGAAGAGGCTTAAGAGAGTGATGTAGAGACTCAAGAGAGTGATGCAGAGGCTCGAGAGAGTGATGCAGAGGCTGAAGAGAGAGAGAATACATTATTATACCAAATTTGAGGATTTTAACTTCGAATCATAGAGCGACGTTTCGTATTTTTTAGACCCTAGAAAAGACGTATAAAGATGTTGCTTCCAATACAAATGATAAAAATCAATGTGTTTTCATTAAAATTAACTAAAATGTTCCTGATTTTCGGTTTATATTACCGATGGAAGATGTACACGTAAAACCGTTCTAATCCGGCTGAAACGTCGATATATGCAATAAAAACAGAACTTCTCCCCTTTTCAATATCTTACTCAGTATTTTAACGAGAAACAAATAGATGATTGAAAATGAAGTATATAAGGTTATTTTCTGATCAATTATGTGTTTACATAATTTTTATCGTATATTTAATGAATTAATAACAATAAACTGAAAATTCACAAAAACGTGTAAAAACGGCCTAATTCGATGATATTTTGTTTAAATCACATAAAGGAAAAGGGGATGTATTGGATTGGATGTATTAGTATTGGAAGCAACATCTTTATACGTCTTTTCTAGGGTCTAAAAAATACGAAACGTCGCTCTATGATTCGAAGTTAAAATCCTCAAATTTGGTATAATAATGACTTTTTTCACAATTTCATGTAGTTTGATATTACGTAATTATATTCCTTTTTACCAATAATTCAATATTATTTCACGTAGTATCACGATATGTCATTTGGCCTTCAAATCTCAGATTTTCGCATAATATTGCATTTTAAGCAAGTTTTCTTGCATTTTGTTTCGTACTAAAAATCATCGAATTCAGCAATATTTTGACGTTTATCATCCCCTTTTCCTTTATTTGATATAAACAAAATATCATCTTATTAGGCAATATTTTGCTGTTTTTCCACGTTTTTGTGAATTTTCAGTTTATTGTTATTAATTCATTATATATACGATAAAAATGATGCAAACACATAATCGACTAGAAATTAACCTTAAACACTTCATTTTCAATCAACTATTTGTTTCTCGATAAAATACTGAGTAAGATATTGGAAAGGGGAGAAGTTCTGTTTTTATTGCATATATCGACGTTTCAGCCGGATTAAAGCGGTTTTACGTGTACATCTTCCATCGGTAATATAAACGGAAAATCAAGAACATTTTAGTTAATTCTAATGAAAACACATTGATTTTTATCATTTGTATTTGAAACAACATTGTCATATGTCTTCTCTTGGATCTAAATAATACAAAACCTCGCTCTATGATTTGAAGTTAAAATCTTCATATATGGTTATATAGTGACTTTTTCACGTTATTCATGTAGTGTGACTTTACGTATATATATTCGTTTTTACCAATATTTCGATACTACTTCATGTTTTCTCACGATGTGATTTGCCCTTCAAATCTCAGAATTTCGCAAATTTTGCATTTTTAAGCAAGTTTTCTTGCATTTTGTTTTGTACTAAAAATCATCGAATTTAGCAATATTTTAACCTTTATCATCCCCTTTTCCGTTATGTGATGTAAACAAAATATCATCGAATTAGGCCGTTTTTCCACGTTTTTGTGAATTTTCAGTTTATTGTTATTAATTCATTAAACATACGATAAAAATTATGCAAACACATAATTGATCAGAAAATAACCTTAAATACTTCATTTTCAATCACCTATTTGTTTCTCGTTAAAATACTGAGTAAGATATTGAAAAGGGGAGAAGTTCTGTTTTTATTGCATATATCGACGTTTCAGCTGGATTAGAACGGTTTTACGTGTACATCTTCCATCGGTAATATAAACCGAAAATCAGGAACATTTTAGTTAATTTTAATGAAAACACATTGATTTTTATCATTTGTATTGGAAGCAACATCTTTATACGTCTTTTCTAGGGTCTAAAAAATACGAAACGTCGCTCTATGATTCGAAGTTAAAATCCTCAAATTTGGTATAAGAATGACTTTTTTCACAATTTCATGTAGTGGACATGAAATTCACCACCTGCTCAGACTCTTTTAAGGGTCTGAGCAGGTGGTGGAGTGGGTTAAGGCGTACCTGTTATGCCAGTTGCTGGAAGGCTTCTGTGCTGGCTAGGGTTCGAGTCTCTCAGTATTTTATCGAGAAACAAATAGTTGATTGAAAATGAAGTGTTTAAGGTTAATTTCTAATCAATTATGTGTTTGCATCATTTTTATCGTATATTTAATGAATTAATAACAATAAACTGAAAATTCACCAAAACGTGGAAAAACAGCAAAATATTGCCTAAAACAATGATATTTTGTTTATATCACATAAAGGAAAAGGGGATGATAAACGTCAAAATATTGCTCAATTCGATGATTTTTAGTACGAAACAAAATGCAAGAAAACTTGCTTAAAATGCAATATTATGCGAAAATCTGAGATTTGAAGGCCAAATCACATATCGTGATACTACATGAAATAATATCGAATTATTGGTAAAAAGGAATATAATTGCGTAATATCAAACTACATGAAATTGTGAAAAAAGTCATTATTATACCAAATTTGAGGATTTTAACTTCGAATCATAGAGCGACGTTTCGTATTTTTTAGACCCTAGAAAAGACGTATAAAGATGTTGCTTCCAATACAAATGATAAAAATCAATGTGTTTTCATTAAAATTAACTAAAATGTTCCTGATTTTCGGTTTATATTACCGATGGAAGATGTACACGTAAAACCGTTCTAATCCGGCTGAAACGTCGATATATGCAATAAAAACAGAACTTCTCCCCTTTTCAATATCTTACTCAGTATTTTAACGAGAAACAAATAGATGATTGAAAATGAAGTATTTAAGGTTATTTTCTGATCAATTATGTGTTTGCATAATTTTTATCGTATATTTAATGAATTAATAACAATAAACTGAAAATTCACAAAAACGTTGAAAAACGGCCAAATTCGATAATATTTTGTTTACATCACACCAAGGAAAAGGGGTTGATAAAGGTCAAAATATTGCTAAATTCGATGATTTTTAGTACAAAACAAAATGCAAGAAAACTTGCTTACAAATGCAAAATTTGCGAAATTCTTAGATTTGAAGGCCAAATCACACATCGTGAGAAAACATGAAGTAGTATCGAAATATTGGTAAAAACGAATATATATACGTAAAATCACACTACATGAATTACGTGAAAAAAGTCACTATATTACCATATTTGTGGATTTTAACTTCAAATCATAGAGCGAGGTTTCGTATTATTTAGATCCAAGAAAAGACATAAGACAATGTTGTTTCAAATACAAATGATAAAAATCAATGTGTTTTCATTAGAATTAACTAAAATGTTCCTGATTTTACGTTTATATTACCGATGGAAGATGTACACATAAAACCGTTCTAATCCGGCTGAAACGTCGACATATGCAAAAAAACAGAACTTCTCCCCTTTTTAATATCTTGAACTCCTGCATCCCTCTCATGAGCCCTCTCTTGAACTCCTGCATCCCTCTCATGAGCCTCTGCATCCCTCTCTTGAGCCTTTGCATCACTCTCTTAAGCCTCTGCATCCCTCTCTTGCGCCTCTGAATCCCATACTTCAGCCTCTGCTTCCCTCTCTTGAGCCTCTGCATCCCTGTCTTGAGCCTCTGCATCCCTTTCTTGATTCTCTGCATCCCTCTCTTAAGCCTCTGCATCACTCTCTTAAGCCTCTGAATCACTCACGTAAGCCTCTGAATCACTGTCTTGAGCTTCTGCATCACTCTCTTGAACCCCTGCATCTCTCTCTTGAGCCTCTGCATCACTCTCTTGAGCCTCTGCATCACCCATTTAAGCCTCTGCATTCCTCTTTTTGAGTCTCTGCATCACTCTCTTGAGCTTCTGCATCCCTCTCTTTAACCTCTGCAACACTCACTTCAGCCTCTGGATCACTCTCTTAAGCCTCTGAATCCCTCTCTTGAGTCTCTGAATCCCTCTCTTGCTCCTCTGCATCACTCTCTTGAGCCTCTGCATCCCTCTCCTGAGTCTCTTCATCACTCTCTTAAGCCTCTGCATCCCTCTCTTCATCCTCTGCACCACTCTCTTGAGCCTCTGCATAATTCACTTGAGCCTCTGCATCCCTCTCTGCATCCTCTGCATCATTTTCTTGAGCCCCTGCATCATTCTCTTGAGCCTCTGCATCCCTCTCTTAAGCCTCTGCATAACTCTCTTACGCCTCTGCATCACTCTCTTAAGCCTCTGAATCACTCTCTTGAGCCTCTGCATCACTCTCTTGAGCCCCCGCATCACTCTCTTGAGCCTCTGTATCCCTCTCCTAAGCCTCTTCCTCACTCTCACAAGCCTCTGCATTATTCTCTAAAGCCTCTGCATCTCTCTCTTGAGCCTCTGCATCACTCTCTTGAGTCTCTACATAATTCTCTTGAGCCTCTGCATCACTCTCTTAAGCTTCTGCATCTCTCTCTTGAGCCTCTGCATCACTCTCTTGAGCCTCTACATCATTCTCTTGAGCCTCTGCATCACTCTCTTGAGACTCTGCATCCGTCACTTGAGCCTGTGCATCCCTCTCTTTAGCCTCTGCATCCCTTTCTTATATATATATTATATATATATATATATATATATATATATATATATATATATATATATATATATATATATATTTATATATATATATATATATATATATATATATATATATATATATATATATATATATATATATATATATATATATATATATATATGTCGTACCTAATAGCCAGAACGCACTTCTCAGCCTACTATTCAAGGCCCGATTTGCCTAATAAGCCATGTTTTCATGAATTAATGTTTTTTCGTCATCCTAACCTACCTAACCTAACCTAACCTAGCTTTTTTTGGCTACCTAACCTAACCTTACCTATAAATATAGGTTAGGTTAGGTTAGGTAGGGTTGGTTAGGTTCGGTCATATATCTACGTTAATTTTAACTCCAATAAAAAAAATTGACCTCATACATAGAGAAAAGTGTTGCTTTATCATTTCATAAGAAAAAAATTATAGTAAATATATTAATTCAGGAAAACTTGGCTTATTAGGCAAATCGGGCCTTGAATAGTAGGCTGAGAAGTGAGTTCTGGCTACTAGGTACGACATATATATATATATATATATATGTCGTACCTAGTAGCCAGAACGCACTTCTGAGCCTACTATGCAAGGCCCGATTTGCCTAATAAGCCAAGTTTTCATGAATTAGTTGTTTTTCGACTACCTAACCTACCTAACCTAACCTAACCTAACTTTTTCGGCCACCTAACCTAACCAAACCTATAAAGATAGGTTAGGTTAGGTTAGGTAGGGTTGGTTAGGTTCGGTCATATATCTACGTTAATATTAACTCCAATAATAAAAAAATGACCTCATACATAATGATATGGGTAGCTTTATCATTTCATCAGAAAAAAATTAGAGAAAATATATTAATTCATGAAAACTTGGCTCATTAGGCAAATCGGGTCTTGCATAGTAGGCTGAGAAGTGCGTTCTGGCTACTAGGTACGACATATATATATATATATATATATATATTTATATATATATATATATATATATATATATATATATATATATATATATATATATATATATATATATATGGTTTCCTCCGAGGCTATGGGTCCCCCTTCTTCCAGCCAGAGGTGGTACTCCCTTCCCTATAAAAAAAAAAAAAAAATATATATATATATATATATATATATATATATATATATATATATATATATATATATATATATATATATATATATATATATATAATCTGTGAAACGATGGAACCCTACGTCAACACAACGGCTGTGAGGGTTCACGGACGGAACCTGTAGAGAGAGAAGCCCCACAGGTCCCCCCGACACCTCCACACATCCCAGCAAACTTCATGTCATCAGATGACCTCCTGGGGGCCATCAAAGCATCCACCACTAGAACTCTTCCCCACATTCCTAAAGCAGCGCGCCCATTTGCAGCAGGGAAATATACAGACCTTTTAAGGAAAGTGAATGAACGGTCTGAAAATATTAATGCTGCAGCCACCATCAAAGCATGGCATAATTTGCTACTGTTTGGCAATATTTGCTTAGGCGTACCTGCAAGAGGAGGCAAGTCACTAGCCTCATCAGTCACTAGGGCAATAAATAATTTCCCCAGAGCTGACAACTTGATCCCCATCCCTCCTCAACGCAAAAACCGTCGTGGCAGACCCAAGAGTTCCAATGACAATTTTAAACTAGGAACACAAGTGACCAAAAAATTTGAAGAGGGCAACACAGTCGGGGCAATTAGGTTACTTACCAGCGAAGACACAATCGCCCTTAGAAATACCGCTACCACCAACTCGCTGAGAGAGAAGCACCCTCCTAGAGTACCATGGGAACCCACTGCTCAGGACACAAATGTCCCAGACATGGGACCTCTATTCCTCCAAGCGTCAGAGGTATACAAAGCCATCAGGTCATTTCCGCCAGGCTCGGCAGGGGGATACACTGGAGTAAGACCTCAGCACCTCAAGGAGATGGTAAACCCAGTTCTCGGCGAAGTTGCCGAGACACTATTGTCAGAGGTCACGAAGTTTGTCAACGACTGCCTCTCTGGGTTGATCCCAGATACAATTAAACCCTTTTTCTTTGGAGCATCCCTTTGTGCCCTCAAGAAGAAAGATGGTGGAGTCAGACCCATTGCCGTGGGTAACACACTTCGGCGCCTTGTTGCTAGGGCAGCTGTCAGAAAAATTAGCATAGACGCTGCGACGATGCTTCGACCCCATCAACTAGGTTTTGGTGTCCCCCATGGCTGTGAAGCAGCAGCTCATGCAGCACGAGCCTATATCAAGCACCTCCCAGAAAATAAGGCATTAACTAAATTAGACTTTAAAAATGCCTTCAACCAGGTAAAAAGGGATGTGGTACTGGAAGCAGTTCGAACAAGCTTTCCTTCTCTACTCCCCTTCGTCTCAGCAGGGTACAGTAGGGAATCGACGCTGCTGTTTGGGGAACATGAAGTTGTTTCTGCAGAAGGTGTCCAGCAGGGAGACCCACTTGCCCCTTTTCTTTTTTGCATGGCTGTTAAAGAGGTCACAAGCAGGTTGACCAGCGAACTCAACATCTGGTTCCTGGACGATGGCACCCTGGCAGGGACACAGGAGTCCCTGCTAGAAGATCTACAGCTGGTGAAATCTAAGGGAGAGGAGTTAGGACTCACCCTAAACCCATTAAAGTGTGAAATCATCTCATCTAGCCAACCAACCATAGATGCAGTGCGAACCATATTGCCAGGAGCCCAAGTGATCGCTCCCACTGACAGTGTGCTGCTAGGGGCACCTCTGGGCTCGAGCGCCATTGAGGTAGTCCTCGAAGAAAAGCTGAACGACCTGAGGAGGATGGAGGGAAGAATAGGGGCTTTAGACGCCCACGATGCTTTGTACCTTCTCACAAGGTGCCTGGCTTTGCCCAGACTGACCTATTTCCTAAGGTGTGCTCCCTCCTTCGACAGCCCAAAATTAACAGAATATGACACACTCCTAAGGTCAATAACCGTGAAAGTGTTAAACCTCTCCCTGCAAGATGACCAATGGGACCAAGCAACGCTCCCAGTTAGACTCGGGGGAATAGGTATTCGCAAGGCGACACAGTTAGCATTGCCTGCATTTTTATCCTCGACCAGTGCAACAGGTGAATTAGTTAAGGAAATACTACCGGAACACCTAAGAGACTCCATTGGGATTCATGATCCCAAATTCGCGGAAGGTCAGTGGGACACTCTCGTCAACTCTCATCCTCGACCGACTTTTCCAAATGACTGCAAACAGTCCAAATGGGATAGCCCCATAGTGGAGAACATCGCCACATCATTGCTAGAGGCAGCTTCCAGGAAGGACAAAGCGCGTCTTCTAGCTGTGCAAGCGCCCCATGCAGGGGACCTCTACATCATTCCTCTACATTAAGCCTCTACATCATTCCCTTGTGCCTCTGCATCACTCTCTTGATCCACTGCATCAATCTCTTAAGGCTCTGCATCTCTCTCTTCCGCCTCTGCATCACTCTCTCGAGCCTCTGCATCACTCTCTTGAGCCTCTACATCCCTCTCTTGATCCTCTGCATCCCTTTCTTAAGCCTCTGCATCATTCTCTTGAGCCCCTGCATCATTCTCTTGAGCCTCTGCATCCCTCTCTTAAGCCTCTACGTCATTCCCTTGTGCCTCTGCATCACTCTCTTGATCTACTGCATCAATTTTTTTAAGGCTCTGCATCTGCATCACTCTCTCGAGCCTCTGCATCACTCTCTTGAGCCTCTACATCCCTCTCTTGAGCTTCTGCATCCCTCTCTTAAGCCTCTGCATCACTCTCTTGAGACTCTGCATCACTCTCTTGAGGCCTCTGCATCACTCTGTTAAGCCTCTGAATCCCTCTCTTGAGCCTCTGCATCACTCTCTCGAACCTCTGCATCACTCTCTTGATCCTCTGCATCACTCTCTTGATACTCTGCATCACTCTCTTAAGCCTCTGCATCACTCTCTAGAGCCTCTGCATTACTCTCTTCAGCTTCTGCATCTCTCTCTTAAGCCTTTGCTTCCCTCTCTTGATCCTCTGCATCACTTTCTTGAGCCTCTGCATCCCTCTCTTGAGCCTCTGTATCACTCTCTTGAGCCTCTGCATCACCCTCTTAAGAATCTGCATCCCTATTTTAAGCCTCTGCATCCCTCTCTTGAGCCTTTGCATCACTCTCTTAAGCCTCTGCTTCCCACTCCTGATCCTCTTCATCACTCTCTTAAGCCTCTGCATCACTCTCTTAAGCCTCTGCATCAGTCTCTTAAGTCTCTGCATCACTATCTTAATCCCCTGCACCCCTCTGTTCATCCTCTGCATCACTCTCTTGAGACTCTGCATCATTCTCTTGAGCCTCTGCATCCCTCTCATAAGCCTCTACATCATTCTTTTGAGCCTCTGCATCCCTCTCTTGAGCCTCTAAATCACTCTCTTGAGCCTCTGCTTCACTCTCTTGAGCCTTTGCATCCCTCTCTTAAGCCTTTGCATCACTCTCTTGAGCCTCTGCATCACTCTCTTGAGCCACTGCATCAATCTCTTGAGCCTCTGCATCAATCTCTTACGCCTCTGCAACACTCTCTTCAGCCTCTGCATCACTCGCGTAAGCCTTGGCATCAGTCTCTTGAGCCTCTGCATAACTCTTTTTAGCCTCTGCGTCACTCTTTTATGCCTCTGCATCTCTCTCTTCAGCCTCTGCATCTCTCTCTGGAGCCTCTGCATCCCTCTCTTAAGCCTCTGCATCACTCTCTTGAGCCTCTGAATCCCTCTCATAAGCCTCAGCATCACTCTCTTGTGTCTCTGCATCCCTCTCTTGAACTACTGCATCCCTCTCATGAGCCTCTGCATCCCTCTCTTAAGCCTTTGCATAACTCTCTTAAGCCTCTGCATCCCTCTCTTGAGCCTCTGCATCACTCTCAAGAGCCTCTGCATCCCATTCTTGTGCCTCTGCATCCCTCACTTGAGCCTCTACATCCCTCTCTTGAGCCGTTGCATCCCTCTCTTGATCCTCGGCATCCCTCTCTTGAGCCTTTGCATCCCTCTCTTAAGCCTCTGCATCACTCTCTTACGCCTCTGCATCACTCTCTTAAGCCTCTGAATCACTCTCTTGAGCCTCTGTATCACTCTCTTGAGCCCCTGCATCACTCTGTTGAGCCTCTGCATCCCTCTTCTAAGCCTCTGCCTCACTCTCCTAAGCCTCTGCATCACTCTCTTAAGCCTCTGCATCATTCTCGTAAGCCTCTGAATCACTCTCTTGAGCCTCTGCATCTTTCTCTTGAGCCTCTGCATCCCTCTCTTAAGTCTCTGCATCTCTCTCCTCAGCCTGTGCATCACTCTCATAAGCCTCTGCATCACTCTCGTAAGCCTCTGCATCACTCTCTTAAGTCTCTGCATCACTATCTTAATCCCCTGTATCCCTCTCTTCATCCTCTGCATCACTCTCTTGAGCCTCTGCATCATTCTCTTTAGCCTCTGCATCCCTCTCTTAAGCCTCTACATCATTCTCTTGACCCTCTGCATCACTCTCTTTAGCGTCTGCATCACTCTCTTGAGCCTCTGCATCTCTCTCTTCAGCCTCTGCATCACTCTATTGAGCCTCTGCATCCTTCTCTTGAGCCTCTGCATCATTCTCCTAGGACGCTGTATCACTCTCTTTTGCCTCTGCATCACTCTCTTGAGCCTCTACATACCTCTCTTGAGCCTCTGCATCACTCTCTTGAGCCTCGGCATCCCTCTCGTAAGCCTCTGCATCACTCTCTTGAGCCTCTGCATCACTCTCTTAAGCCTCTGCTTCCCTCTCTTGAGCCTCTGCATCTCTCTCTTGAGCCTCTGCTTCACTCTCTTGAGGCTCTGCATCACTCTCTTGAGCCTCTGCATCACTCTCTTGAGCCTATGCATCACTCTCTTGTGCCTCTGCATCCCTCTCATGAGCGTCTGCATCACTCTCAGGAGGCTCTGCATCACTCTCTTAAGCCTCTGCATCATTCTCTTCAGCCTCTGCATCCCTCTCTTAAGCCTCTGCATCACTCTCTTGAGCCTCTGCATCACTCTCTTGAGCCTCTGCATCCCTCTCTTGAGCCTCTGCAACACTGTCTTCAGCCTCTGCATCACTCTCCTAAGCCTCTGAATCCCTCTCCTGAGGTCTCCGGATCACTCTCTCGAGCCTCTACTTCACTCTCTTGATCCTCTGCATCACTCTCTTGAGCCTCTGCATCACTCACTTGACACTTTGCATCACTCTCTAGAGCCTCTGCATCACTCTCTTCAGCCTCTGCATCACTCTCTTAAGCCTCTGCTTCCCTCTCTTGATCCTCTGGATCACTCTCTTTAGCCTCTGCATCACTCTCTTGATCCTCTGTATCACTTCTTGAGGATCTGCATCATTCTCTTGAGCCTCTGCATCCCTCTCTTAAGCCTCTACATCATTCTCTTGAGCCTCTGCATCACTCTCTTCAGCCTCTGCATCACTCTCTTAAGCCTCTGCTTCCCTCTCTTGATCCTCTGCATCACTCTCTTTAGCCTCTGCATCACTCTCTTGATCCTCTGTATCACTTCTTGAGGATCTGCATCATTCTCTTGAGCCTCTGCATCCCTCTCTTAAGCCTCTACATCATTCTCTTGAGCCTCTGCATCACTCTCTTCAGCCTCTGCATCACTCTCTTAAGCCTCTGCATCTCTTTCTTCAGTCTCTGCATCACTCTTTGGAGCCTCTGCATCCCTCTCTGCAGCCTCAGCAGCCCTCTCTTGAGCCTCTGCAGCACTCTCTTGAGCCTCTTCATCATTCGCTTGACCCTCTGCATCCCTCTCATATGCCTCTGCATCACTCTCTTGAGCCTCTGCATCCCTCTCTTAAGCCTCTGCATCACTCTCTTGAGCCTCTGCATCCCTCTCTTTAACTCCTGCATCCCTCTCATGAGCCTCTGCATCCCTCTCTTAAGCCTTTGCATCACTCTCTTAAGCCTCTGCATCCTTCTCTTGCTCCTCTGCATCCCTCACTTCAGCCTCTGCTTCCCTCTCTTGAGCCTCTGTATCCCTCTCATGAGCCTCTGCATCCCTCTCTTGAGGCTCTGCATCCCTCTCTTAAGCCTCTGCATCACTCTCTTAAGCCTCTGAATCACTGACGTAAGCCTCTGAATCACTGTCTTGAGCTTCTGCATCACTCTCTTGAACCCCTGCTTCTCTCTCTTGAGCCTCTGCATCACTCTCTTGAGCCTCTGCATCACCCATTAAAGCCTCTGCATTCCTCTTTTTGAGCCTCTGCATCACTTTCTTAAGCCTCTGCATCCCTCTCTTGAGTCTCTGCATCACTCTCTTGAGCTTCTGCATCCCTCTCTGGAGCCTCAGCAGCACTCTCTTGAGCCTCTGCAGCACTCTCTTCAGCCTCTGCATCACTCTCTGGAGCCTCTGCATCCCTCTCTGGAGCCTCAGCATCCCACTCTTGAGCCTCTGCAGCACTCTCTTGAGCCTCTTCATCATTCTCTTGAGCCTCTGCAGTACTCTCTTGAGCCTCTTCATCATTCTCTTGAGCCTCTGCATCCCTCTCTTATGCCTCTGCATCACTCTCGTGAGCCTCTGCATCCCTCTCTTAAGCCTCTGCATCACTCTCTTGAGCCTCTGCATCCCTCTCTTGAACTCCTGCATCCCTCTCATGAGCCTCTGCATCCCTCTCTTAAGCCTTTGCATCACTCTCTTAAGCCTCTGCAACCTTCTCTTGCGCCTCTGCATCCCTCACTTCAGCCTCTGCTTCCCTCTCTTGAGCCTCTGCATCCCTGTCTCGGTCCTCTGCGTCACTCTCTTGAGCCTCTGCATCACTCTCCGGAACCTCTGCATCACTCTCTTGAGCCTCTGCATCCCTCTCTTCATCCTCTGCATCACTCTCTTGAGCCTCTGCATCATTCTCTTGAGCATCTGCATCCCTCTCTTCATCCTCTGCATCACTCTCTTGAGCCTCTGCATCATTCTCTTGAGCCTCTGCATCCCTCTTTTCATCCTCTGCATTACTCTCTTGAGCCTCTGCATCCCTCTCTTAAGCCTCTGCATCACTCACTTAAGCCGCTGCATCATTCTCTTCAGCCTCTGCATCACTCTCTTGAGCCTCTGCATCACTCTCCTGAGCCTCTGCATCACTCTTTTAAGCCTCTGCATCATTCTTTTCAGCCTCTGCTTCCCTCTCTTGAGCCTCTGCATCCCAGTCTTGGTCCTCTGCATCACTCTCTTGAGCCTCTGCATCACTCTCTTGATCCTCCGCATCACTCTCTTGAGCCTCTGCATCCCTCTCTTCATCCTCTGCATCACTCTCTTGAGCCTCTAAATCACTCTCTTCGTCCTCTGCATCCCTCTCTTAAGCCTCTGCATCATTCTCTTCAGCCTATGCATCCCTCTCTTAAGCCTCTGCATCATTCTCTTCAGCCTCTGCATTCCTCTTCTAAGCCTCTTCATCACTCTCTTGATCCTATGCATCCCTCTCTTAAGCCTCTGCACCATTCTCTTGAGCCCCTGCATCATTCTCTTGAGCCTCTGCATCCCTCTCTTAAGCCTCTACATCATTCTCTTGCTTCTGCATCACTCTCTTGAACCTCTGCATCAATCTCTTAAAGGTCTGCATCTCTCTCTTCAGCCTCTGCATCACTCTCTTGAGCCTCTGCATCACTCTCTTGAGCCTCTACATCCCTCTCTTGAGCCTATGCATCCCTCTTTTAAGGCTCTGCATCACTCTCTTTAGCCTCTGCATCACTCACGTAAGCCTCTGCATCTCTCTCATCAGCCTCTGCATCCCTCTCTTAAGCCTCTGCATCACTATATTGAGCCTCTGCATCACTCTCTTCAGCCTCTGCATCCCTCTCTTTATAACTCTGCCTCATTCTCTTCAGCCTCTGCATCCCTCTCTTAAGCCTCTGCATCACTCTCCTGAGCCTCTGCATCACTCTCTTGAGCCTCTGCATCCCTCTCTTGAGCCTCTGCAACACTTTCTTCAGCCTCTGCAACACTCACTTCAGCCTCTGCATCACTCTCATAAGCCTCTGAATCTCTCTCTTCAGCCTCTGAATCCCTCTCTTGGTCCTCTGCATCACTCTCTTGAGCCTATGCATCACTCTCTTGATCCTCTGCATCACTCTCTTGAGCCTCTGCATCACTCTCTTGAGCCTCTGCATCGCTCTCTTGAGCCTCTGCATCACTCCCTTGAGCCTCTGCATCCCAATCCTGAGTCTCTCCATCACTCTCTTAAGCCTCTGCATCCCTCTCTTCATCCTCTGCGCCACTCTCTTGAGCCTCTGCATCATTCTCTTGAGCCTCTGCATCTCTCTCTGCATCCTCTGCATCACTATCTTGAACCTCTGCATCATTCTCTTGAGCCTCTGCATCCCTCTTTTCATCCTCTGCATCACTCTCTTGAGCATCTGCATTCCTCTCTTAAGCCTCTGCATCACTCACTTAAGCCTCTGCATCATTCTCTTCAGCATCTGCATCATTCTCTTCAGCCTCTGCATTCCTCTCCTAAGCCTCTGCATCACTCTCTTGATCCTCTGCATCCCTCTCTTAAGCCTCTGCATCATTCTCTTGAGCCCCTGTATCATTCTCTTGAGCCTCTGCATCCCTCTCTTAAGCCTCTATAATATTCTCTTGCTTCTGCATCACTCTCTTGAACCTCTGCATCAATCTTTTAAAGCTCTGCATCTCTCTCTTCAGCCTCTGCATCACTCTCTTGAGCCTCTGCATCCCTCTCTTAAGCCTCTGCATCACTCTCTTCAGCCTCTGCATCCCTCTCTTAAGCCTCTTCATCACTGTCTTCGGCCTTTGCATCACTCTCGTGAGCCTATGCATCCCTCTCTTCATCCTCTGCACCACTCTCTTGAGCCTCTGCATCATTCTCTTGAGCCTCTGCATCCCTCTATGCATCCTCTGCATCACTCTCTTGAGCCTCTGCATCATTCTCTTGAGCCTCTGCATCCCTCTTTTCATCCTCTGCATCACTCTCTTGAGCATCTGCATTCCTCTCTTAAGCCTCTGCATCACTCACTTAAGCCTCTGCATCATTCTCTTCAGCCTCTGCATCATTCTCTTCAGCCTCTGCATCACTCTCTTCAGCCTCTGCATCACTCTCTTCATCCTCTGCATCCCTCTCTTAAGCCTCTGCATCATTCTCTTCAGCCTCTGCATTCCTCTCCTAATCCTATGCATCACTCTCTTGATCCTCTGCATTCCTCTCTTAAGCCTCTGCATCATTCTCTTCAGCCTCTGCATTCCTCTCTTAAGCCTCTGCATCACTCTCTTGATCCTCTGCATCCCTCTCTTAAGCCTCTGCATCATTCTCTTGAGCCCCTGCATCATTCTCTTGAGCCTCTGAATCCCTCTCTTTAGCCTCTACAATATTCTCTTGCTTCTGCATCACTCTCTTGAACCTCTGCATCAATCTCTTAAATCTCTGCATCTCTCTCTTCATCCTCTGCATCACTCTCTTGAGCCTCAGCATCCCTCTCTTAAGCCTCTGCATCACTCTCTTCAGTCTCTGCATCCCTCTCTTAA
Source organism: Procambarus clarkii (assembly GCF_040958095.1). NCBI lineage: Eukaryota > Metazoa > Arthropoda > Malacostraca > Decapoda > Cambaridae > Procambarus > Procambarus clarkii. Next base: position 34,183,714 of record NC_091211.1, on the reverse strand, counting down.
GCCTCTGCATCACTGTCTTCAGCCTTTGCATCACTGTCTTGAGCCTATGCATCCCTCTCTTAAGCCTCTGCAATACTCTCATGAGTCTCTGCATCACTCTCTTGATCCTCTGCATCACTCTCTTAAGCCTTTGCTTCCCTCTCTTGATCCTCTGCATTACTCTCTTTAGCCTCTGCATCACTCTCTTGAGGATCTGCATCACTCTCTTGAGGATCTGCATCACTCTCTTCAGCCTCTGCATCACTCTCTTAAGCCTCTGCTTCCCTCTCTTGATCCTCTGCATCACTCTCTTTAGCCTCTGCATCACTCTCTTGATCCTCTGCATCACTCTCTTGAGGATCTGCATCATTCTCTTGAGCGTCTGCATCAATATCTTAAGCCTTTCCATCATTCTCTTGAGCCTCTGCATCACTCTCTTCAGCCTCTGCATCACTCTCTGGAGCCTCTGCATCCCTCTCTTAAGCCTCTGCATCACATACCTAAGCCTCTGCATCACTCTCTTGACCCTCTGCATCCCTCTCCTGAGCCTCTGCATCACTCTCGTAAGCCTCTGCATCACTCTCCTGAGCCTCTGCATAACTGTCTTGAGTCTCTGCATCACTCTCTTGAGCCTCTGCATCCCTCTCTTGAGCCTCTGCAACAATCTCTTCAGCCTCTGTATCACTCTGTAAAGCCTCTGAATCCCTCTCTTGAGCCTCTGCCTCACTCTCTTAAGCCTTTGCATCCCTCTCCTGATCCTCTGCATCACTCTCTTGAGCCTCTGCATCACTCTCTTGAGGCCTCTGCATCACTTTGTTAAGCCTCAGAATCCCTCTCTTGAGCCTCTGCATCACTCTCTCGAGCCTCTGCAACACTCTCTTGATTCTCTGCATCACTCTCTTGAGCCTCTGATGATATTACCGATGGAAGATGTACACGTAAAACCGCTTTATTCCGGTTAAAAAAACGTCGATATATGCAATAAAAACCGAACTTCTCCCCTTTTCAATATCTTACTCAGTATTTTAACGAGAAACAAATAGATGATTGAAAATGAAGTATTTAAGGCTAATAACTAATCAATTATGTGTTTCCATCATTTTTATCGTATATTTAATGAATTAACACAAATAAACTGAAAATTCACAAAAACGTGGAAAAACGGTGTGATTTTTTCATGTAGTGTGATTTTACGTAAATATATTCATTTTTACCAATATTTCGATACTGGTTCATGTTTTCTCACGATATGTGATTTGGCCGTCATATCTCAGAATTTCGCAAACTTTGCATTTTTAAGCAAGTTTCTTGCATTTTGTTTTGTACTAAAAATCCTCGAATTTAGCAATATATTGACGTTTATCATCGCCTTTTCATTTATGTGATTTAAACAAAATATCATCGAATTAGGCAATATTTTGCTGTTTTTTCACGTTTTGTGAAATTTTCAGTTTATTAGTATTAATTTATTAAATATGTGATAAAAATGATGCAAACACATAGTTGATTAGATAATAACCTTAAATACTTCATTTTCAATCATCTATTTGTTTCTCGTTAAAATACTGAGTAAGATATTGAAAAGGGGAGAAGTTTGTTTTTTATTGCATATATCGACGTTTCAGCCGGAATAGAGCGGTTTTACGTGTACATCTTCCATCGGTAATATAAACGGAAAATCAGGAACATTTTAGTTAATTCTAATTAAAACACACTGATTTTTATCATTTGTATCGGGAACAACATTGTCATATGTCTTTTCTTGGATCTAAATATTACGAAACCTCGCTCTATGTTTCGTAGTTAAAATCCTCAAATTTGGTATAATAGTGACTTTTTTCACGTTTTTCTTGTTGTTTGATATTACGTATATATATTATTTTTTATCAATATTTCGATACTATTTCATGTAGTATCACGATATGTGATATGGCCTTCAAATCTCAGAATTTCGCATAATATTGCATTTCAAGCAAGTTTTTTTGCATTTTGTTTCGTACTAAAAATCATCGAATTTAGCAATATTTTGACGTTGATCATCCCCTTTTCCTCTATGTGATTTAAACAAAATATCATCGAATTAGGCAATATTTTGCCGATTTTCCACGTTTTTGTGAATTTTCAGTTTATTGGTATTAATTAATTAAATATACGATAAAAATGATGCAAACACATAATTGATTAGATAAAAACCTTAAATACTTCATTTTCAATCATCTATTTGTTTCTCGTTAAAATACTGAGTAAGATATTGAAAAGGGGAGAAGTTTGTTTTTTATTGCATATATTGACGTTTCAGCCGGAATTGAGCGGTTTTACGTGTACATCTTCCATCGGTAATATAAACGGAAAATCAGGAACATTTTAGTTAATTCTAATGAAAACTCATTGATTTTTATCATTGGTACTGGAAACAACATTGTCATATGTCTTTTCTTGGATCTTCTTAATACGAAACCTCGCACTATGATTTCAAGTTAAAATCCTCAAATATGGTAAAATAGTGACTTTTTTCACGTTTTTCATGTAGTGTGATTTTACGTAAATATATTCATTTTTACCAATATTTCGTTACTGCTTCATGTTTTCTCACGATATGTGATTTGGCCGTTACATCTCAGAATTTCGCAAACTTTGCATTTTTAAGCAAGTTTCTTGCATTTTGTTTTGTACTAAAAATCATCGAATTTAGCAATATTTTGACGTTTATCATCCCCTTTTCGTTTATGTGATTTAAACAAAATATCACCGAATTAGGCAATATTTTGCCGTTTTTCTACGTGTTTTTGAATTTTCAGTTTATTGGCATTAATTCATTAAATATACGATAAAAATGATGCAAACACATAATTGATTAGATAATTACCTTAAATACTTCATTTTCAATCATCTATTTGTTTCTCGGTAAAATACTGAGTAAGATATTGAAAAGGGGAGGAGTTCGGTTTTTATTGCATATATCGACGTTTCAGCCGGAATAGAGTGGTTTTACGTGTACATCTTCCATCGGTAATATAAACGGAAAATCAGCAACATTTTAGTAAATTTTAATGAAAACGCATTGGTTTTTATCATTTGTATCGGAAACAACATTGTCATATGTCTTTTCTTGGATCTACACAATACGAAACCTCGCTTCATGATTCGAAGTTAAAATCCTCAAATTTGGTATAATCGTTACTTTTTTCACGTTTTTCATGTAGTTTGATATTACGTAAATATATTCATTTTTACCAATACTTAGATACTTATCACGATATGTGATTTGTCCTTCAAATCTCAGAATTTCGCATAATATTGCGTTTTAAGCAAGTTTTCTTGCATTTTGTTTCGTACTAAAAATCATCGAATTTAGCAATATTTTGACGTATATCATCCTCTTTTCCTTTATGCGATTTAAACAAAATATCATCGAATTAGGCAATATTTTGCCGTTTTTCCATGTTTTTGTGAATTTTCAGTTTATTGTTATTAATTCATTAAATATACGATAAAAATGATGCAAACACATAATTGATTAGAAATTAACCGTAAATACTTCATTTCCAATCAACTATTTGTTTCTCGTTAAAATACAGAGTAAGATATTGAAAAGGGGAGAAGTTCTATTTTTATTGCATGTATCATAAGCATATCATATTGCATATTGATATATATCATATTGATATATATGATATATATCATATTGCATATATCATGCATATATATAAGCAAGAAAACTTGCTTAAAAATGCTAAATTTGCGAAATTCGAGATTTGAAGGGCAAATCACATATCGTGATACTACATGAAATAATATCGAAATATTGGTAAAAATGATTATATATACGTAATATCAAACTACATAAAATTGTTAAAAAAGTCATTCTTATACCAAATTTGAGGTTTTTAACTTCGAATCATAGAGCGACGTTTCGTATTTTTTAGACCCTAGAAAAGACGTATAGAGATGTTGCTTCCAATACAAATGATAAAAATCAATGTATTTTCATTAAAATTAACTAAAATGTTCCTGATTTTCGGTTTATATTACCGATGGAAGATGTACACGTATCACTCTCTTGAACCTCTGCATCATCCTCTTAATGCTCTGCATCTCTCTCTTTAGCCTCTGCATCACTCTCTCGAGCCTCTGCATCTCTCTCTTAAGTCTCTACATCACTCTCTTGAGCCTCTTCATCCCTCTTTTAAGCCTCTGCAACACTCTTTTCAGCCTCTGCATCACTCTCTTAAGCCTCTGCATCCCTCTCCTGATCCTCTGCATCACTCTCTTGAGCCTATGCATCACTCTCTTGAGGCCTCTGCATCACTCTGTTAAGCCTCTGAATCCCTCTCTTGAGCCTCTGCATCACTCTCTCGAGCCTCTGCATCACTCTCTTGATCCTCTCCATCACTCTCTTTAGCCTCTGCATCCCTCTCTTGAGCCTCTGCATCACTCTATTGAGCCTCTGCATCACCCTCTTAAGCCTCTGCATCCCTATTTTGAGCCTCTGCATCACTTTCTTAAGCCTCTGCGTCCCTTTCTTGAGCCTCTGCATCCATCTCTTGAACTCCTGCATCCCTCTCATGCGCCTCTGCATCCCTCTCTTGAGCCTTTGCATCACTCTCTTAAGCCTCTGCATCCTCAAATTTGGTATAATAATGACTTTTTTCACAATTTTATGTAGTTTGATATTACGTATATATATTCATTTTTACCAATATTTCGATATTATTTCATGTAGTATCACGATATGTGATTTGGCCTTCAAATCTCAGATTTTCGCATAATTTTGCATTTTAAGCAAGTTTTCTTGCATTTTGTTTCATACTAAAAATCATCGAATTCAACAATACTTTGACGTTTATCATCCCCTTTTCCTTTATTTGATATAAACAAAATATCATCGAATTAGGCAATATTTTGCTGTTTTTCCACGTTTTTGTGAATTTTCAGTTTATTGTTATTAATTCATAAATATACGATAAAAATGATGCAAACACGTAATTGATTAGAAATTAACCTTAAACACTTCATTTTCAATCAACTATTTGTTTCTCGTTAAAATACTGAGTACGATATATGAAAGGGGAGAAGTTCTAGTTTTATTGCACATATCGACGTTTCAGCCGGATTAGAACGGTTTTACGTGTACATCTTCCATCGGTAATATTAACGGTAAATCAGGAACATTTTAGTTAATTCTAATGAAAACACATTGATTTTTATCATTTGTATTTGAAACAACATTGTCATATGTCTTTTCTTGGATCTAAATAATACGAAACCTCGCTCTATGATTTGAAGTTAAAATCCTCATATATGGTAATATAGTGACTTTTTCACGTTATTCATGTAGTGTGACTTTGCGTATATATATTCGTTCTTACGAATATTTCGATACTACTTCATGTTTTCTCACGATATGATTTGCCCTTCAAATCTCAGAATTTATCAAATTTTGCATTTTTAAGCAAGTTTTCTTGCATTTTGTTTTATACTAAAAATCATCGAATTTAGCAATATTTTAAACTTTTATCATCCCCTTTTCCTTTATGTGATTTAAACAAAATATCATCGAATTTTTCCGTTTTCCCACATTTTTGATAATTTTTAGTTTATTGTTAGTAATTAATTAAATATACGATAAAAATTATGCAAACACATAATTGATCAGAAAATAACCTTAAATTCTTCATTTTCAATCATCTATTTGTTTCTGGTTAAAATACTGAGTAAGATATTAAAAAGGGGAGAAGTTCTGTTTTTATTGCATATGTCGACGTTTCTGCCGGATTAGAACGGTTTTACGTGGACATCTTCCATCGGTAATATAAACGGAAAATCAGGAACATTTTAGTTAATTCTAATGGAAACACATTGATCTTTATCATTTGTATTTGAAACAACATTGTCATATGTCTTTTCTTGGAACTAAATAATACGAAACCTCGCTCTATGATTTGAAGTTAAAATCCTCAAATATGGTAATATAGTGACTTTTTTCACGTCATTCATGTAGTGTGATTTTACGTATATATATTCGTTTTTACCAATATTTCGATACTACTTTATGTTTTCTCACGATATGTGATTTGGCCTTCAAATCTCAGAATTTCGCAAATTTTGCATTTTTAAGCAAGTTATCTTGCATTTTGTTTTGTACTAAAAATCATCGAATTTAGCAATATTTTGACGTTTATCATCCCCTTTTCCGTTATGTGATGTAAACAAAATATCATCGAATTAGGCCGTTTTTCCACGTTTTTGTGAATTTTCAGTTTATTGTTATTAATTCATTAAATATACGATAAAATTAATGGAAACACGTAATTGATTAGAAATTAACCTTAAACACTTCATTTTCAATCAACTATTTGTTTCTCGTTAAAATACTGAGTAAGATATATGAAAGGGGAGAAGTTCTAGTTTTATTGCATATATCGACGTTTCAGCCAGATTAGAGCGGTTTTACGTGTACATCTTCCATCGGTAATATTAACGGTAAATCAGGAACATTTTAGTTAATTCTAATGAAAACACATTGATTTTTATCATTTGTATTTGAAACAACATTGTCATATGTCTTTTCTTGGATCTAAATAATACGAATCCTCATATATGGTAATAAAGTGACTTTTTTCATGTTATTCATGTAGTGTGATTTTACGTATATATATTCGTTTTTACCAATATTTCGATACTACTTCATGTTTTCTCACGATGTGTGATTTGCCCTTCAAATCTCAGAATTTCGCAAATTTTGCATTTTTAAGCAAGTTTTCTTGCATTTTGTTTTGTACTAAAAGTCATCGAATTTAGCAATATTTTGACCTTTATCATCCCCTTTTCCTTTATGTGATTTAAACAAAATATCTTCGAATTAGGCCGTTTTTCCACTTTTTTGTGAATTTTCAGTTAATTGTTATTAATTCATTAAATATACAATAAAAATTATGCAAACACATAATTGATCAGAAAATAACCTTAAATACTTCATTTTCAATCATCTATTTGTTTCTCGTTAAAATACTGAGTAAGATATTGAAAAGGGGAGAAGTTCTGTTTTTATTGCATATATCGACGTTTCAGCCGGATTAGAACGGTTTTACGTGTACATCTTCCATCGGTAATATAAACCGAAAATCAGGAACATTTTAGTTAATTTTAATGAAAACACATTGATTTTTATCATTTGTATTGGAAGCAACATCTTTATACGTCTTTTCTAGGGTCTAAAAAATACGAAACGTCGCTCTATGATTCGTAGTTAAAATCCTCAAATTTGGTATAAGAATGAATTTTTTCACAATTTCATGTAGTGGACATGAAATTCACCACCTGCTCAGACTCTTTTAAGGGTCTGAGCAGGTGGTGGAGTGGGTTAAGGCGTACCTGTTATGCCAGTTGCTGGAAGGCTTCTGTGCTGGCTAGGGTTCGAGTCTCCTGGTGGGAAAGTGTTTCTAAAGTTGAATACTTCACTCTCGTGTTTAGGAGAGTTGTGCCTTAAGCATAGACACAGTGTTCTCCCATATTAACAGGGACTTGATGAAAAAAACGTAAAAATGACCCCTCACTTGCTCTAGTGCTCTTGGGAGGTGGTGGTCTTTGGAGTGTATAAATACTCCGAAATTACCATCTCTTTTAAGGGTCTGAGCAGGTGGTGGAGTGGGTTAAGGCGTACCTGTTATGCCAGTTGCTGGAAGGCTTCTGCTGGATCGACGTTTCAGCCGGATTAGAGCGGTTTTACGTGTACATCTTCCATTGGTAATATAAACAGAAAATCAGGAACATTTTAGTTAATTCTAATGAAAACTCATTGATTTTTATCATTTGTATTGGAAACAACATTGTCATGTGTCTTTTCTTGGATCTTCTTAATACGAAACCTCGCTCTATGATTTGAAGTTAAAATCCTTAAATATGGTAAAATAGTGAGTTTTTTCACGTGTTTCATGTAGCGTGATTTTACGTAAATATATTCATTTTTACCAATATTTCGATACTACTTCATGTTTTCTCACGATATGTGATTTGGCCGTCATATCTCAGAATTTCGCAAACTTTGCATTTTTAAGCAAGTTTCTTGCATTTTGTTTTGTACTAAAAATCATCGAATTTAGCAATATTTTGACGTTTATCATCCCCTTTTCCTTTATGTGACTTAAACAAAATATCATCGAATTAGGCAATATTTTGCCGTTTTTCCACGTTTTTGTGAATTTTCAGTTTATTGTTATTAATTTATTATATATACGATAAAAATGATGCAAACACATAATTGGTTAGAAATTAACCTTAAATAATTCATTTTCAATCAACTATTTGTTTCTCGTTAAAATACTGTGTAAGATATTGAAAAGAGGAGAAGTTCTGTTTTGAATGCATATATCGAAGTTTCAGCCGCATTAGAGCAGTCATACGTGTTCATCTTCCATTGGTAATATAAACGGAAAATCAGGAACATCATAGTTAATTCTAATGAAAACACATCGATTTTTATCATTTGTATTGGAAACAACATTTTAATATGTCTTTTCTAGGATCGAAGTAATACGAAACCTCCCCTTATAATTTGAAGTTAATATCCTCAAATTTGGTAATATAGTGATTTTTTCACGTTTTTCATGTAGTGTGATTTTACGTAAAGATACTCGTTTTTACCAATATTTCGATACTACTTCATGTTTTCTCATGATATGTGATTTGGCCTTCAAATCTCAGAATTTCGCATAATGTTGCATTTTTTAGCAAGTTTTCTTGCATTTTGTTTTGTACTAAAAATCGTCAAATTTACCAATATTTTGACGTTTATCATCCCCCTTTTCTTTTATGTGATTTAAGCAAAATACTATCGAATTAGGCAATATTTTGCCGTTTTCCCACGTTTTTGTGAATTTTCAGTTTATTGTTATTAATTCATTATATATACGATAAAAATGATGCAAACACATAATTGGTTATAAATTTACCATAAATACTTCATTTTCAATCATATATTTGTTTCTCGTTGAAATACTGTGTAAAATATTGAAAAGGGGAGAAGTTGTTTTTATTGCATATTTCGACGTTTCAGCCGGATAAGAGCAGTCTTACGTGTACATCTTAAATTGGGAATATAAACGGAAAATCAGGAACATCTTAGTTAATTCCAATGAAAACACATCGATTTTTATCATTTGTATTGGGAACAACATTTTAATAGGTGTTTTCTAGGATCTAAGTAATACGAAACCTCCCCTTATAATTTGAAGTTAAAAACCTCAAATTTGGTAATATAATGACTTTTTTCACGTTTTTTATGTAGTGTGATTTTATTTAGTGTGATTTCAACCTCTGCATCCCTCTCTTAAGCCTCTGCATCATTCTCTTCAGCCTCTGCATCCCTCACTTAAGCCTCTGCATCATTCACTTCAGCCTCTGCATTCCGCTCTTAAGCCTCTGCATCACTCTCTACATCCTCTGCAACCCTCTCTTAAGCCTCTGCATCATTCTAATGAGCCCCTACATCATTCTCTTGAGCATCTGCATCCCCCGTTCAAGCCTCGACATCATTCTCTTGCTTCTGCATCACTCTCTTGAACCTCTGCATCTCTCTCTTCAGCCTTTGCATCACTCTCTTGAGCCTCTGCATCACTCTCTTGAGCCTCTACATCCCACTCTTGAGCCTCTGCATCCCTCCTTTGAGCCTCTGCATCCCTCTCATGAGCCTCTGCATCACTCTCTTGAGCCTCTGCATCCCTCTCTTAAGCCTCTGCAACACTCTCTTCAGCCTCTGCATCTCTCTCTTAAGCCTCTGCATCCCTCTCTTGATCCTCTGCATCACTCTCTTGAGCCTCTGCATCACTCTCTTGAGGCCTCTGCATCACTCTCTTAAGCCTCTGAATCCCTCTCTTGAGCCTCTACATCACTCTCTCGAGCCTCTGCATCACTCTCTTGAGGCTCTGCAAATAATACGAAACTTCGCTCTATGATTTGAAGTTAAAATCCTCAAATATGGTAATATAGTTACTTTTTTCACGTTATTCATGTAGTGTGATTTTACGTATATATATTCGTTTTTACCAATATTTCGATACTACTTCATGTTTTCTCACGATGTGATTTGCCCTTCAAATCTCAAAATTTCGCAAATTTTGCATTTTAAGCAAATTTTCTTGCATTTTGTTTTGTACTAACACTTTCGCGCTCTCGGCGCTCAAAAAAAAAAAATACCCCAGATGCTTTCGGCACTTCGCGCGCCTACGCGGTAAGACCGAAAAAGTGTACACTCTTTTGACTGTCCTGACAATAATTGAAGGCGCACGTATTTAAATTTGGTATCACTGTGTTCGCAATGAAATTGTCTATAAGAGCATACCTATAAAATGCCGCCCAAGCATAAGGAGTATCAACACCAAATAAAAAACTATGCAGATCACTCGCCGAGAGCGCCAAACAGCAACAAAATGTTTCCACTCTCTTAATTGTGAAAAAAGTCATTATTATACCAAATTTGAGGATTTTAACTTCGAATCATAGAGCGACGTTTCGTATTTTTTAGACCCTAGAAAAGACCTATAAAGATGTTGCTTCCAATACAAATGAAAAAAATCAATGTGTTTTCATTAAAATTAAACAAAATGTTCCTGATTTTCGGTTTAGATTACCGATGGAAGATGTACACGTAAAACCGTTCTAATCCGGCTGAAACGTCGATATACGCAATAAAAACAGAACTTCTCCCCTTTTCAATATCTTACTCAGTATTTTAACGAGAAACAAATAGATGATTGAAAATGAAGTATTTAAGGTTATTTTCTGATCAGTTATGTGTTTGCATAATTTTTATCGTATATTTAATGAATTAATAACAATAAACTGAAAATTCACAAAAACGTGGAAAAACGGCCTAATTCGATGACATTTTGTTTAAATCACATAAAGGAAAAGGGGATGATAAAGGTCAAAATATTGCTAAATTCGATGATTTTTAGTACAAAACAAAATGCAAGAAAATTTGCTTAAAAATGCAAAATTTGCGAAATTCTGAGATTTGAAGGGCAAATCACATCGTGAGAAAACATGAAGTAGTATCGAAATATTGGTAAAAACGAATATATATACGTAAAATCACACTACATGAATAACGTGAAAAAAGTAACTATACTACCATATTTGAGGATTTTAACTTCAAATCATAGAGCGAAGTTTCGTATTATTTGCAGAGCCTCAAGAGAGTGATGCAGAGGCTCGAAAGAGTGATGTAGAGGCTCAAGAGAGGGATTCAGAGGCTTAAGAGAGTGATGCAGAGGCTTAAGAGAGAGATGCAGAGGCTGAAGAGAGTGTTGCAGAGGCTTAAGAGAGGGATGCAGAGACTCAAGAGAGTGATGCAGAGGCTCATGAGAGGGATGCAGAGGCTCAAAGGAGGGATGCAGAGGCTCAAGAGTGGGATGTAGAGGCTCAAGAGAGTGATGCAGAGGCTCAAGAGAGTGATGCAAAGGCTGAAGAGAGAGATGCAGAGGTTCAAGGGAGTGATGCAGAAGCAAGAGAATGATGTCGAAGCTTGAACGGGGGATGCAGATGCTCAAGAGAATGATGCAGGGGCTCAAGAGAATGATGCAGAGGCTTAAGAGAGGGTTGCAGAGGATGTAGAGAGTGATGCAGAGGCTTAAGAGAGGAATGCAGAGGCTGAAGTGAATGATGCAGAGGCTTAAGTGAGGGATGCAGAGGCTGAAGAGAATGATGCAGAGGCTTAAGAGAGGGATGCAGAGGTTGAAATCACACTAAATAAAATCACACTACATAAAAAACGTGAAAAAAGTCATTATATTACCAAATTTGAGGTTTTTAACTTCAAATTATGAGGGGAGGTTTCGTATTACTTAGATCCTAGAAAACACATATTAAAATGTTGTTTCCAATACAAATGATAAAAATCGATGTGTTTTCATTGGAATTAACTAAGATGTTCCTGATTTTCCGTTTATATTACCAATGGAAGATGTACACGTAAGACTGCTCTAATGCGGCTGAAACTTCGATATATGCATTCAAAACAGAACTTCTCCTCTTTTTAATATCTTACACAGTATTTTAACGAGAAACAAATAGTTGATTGAAAATGAATTATTTAAGGTTAATTTCTAACCAATTATGTGTTTGCATCATTTTTATCGTATATATAATAAATTAATAACAATAAACTGAAAATTCACAAAAACGTGGAAAAACGGCAAAATATTGCCTAATTCGATGATATTTTGTTTAAGTCACATAAAGGAAAAGGGGATGATAAACGTCAAAATATTGCTCAATTCGATGATTTTTAGTACAAAACAAAATGCAAGAAACTTGCTTAAAAATGCAAAGTTTGCGAAATTCTGAGATATGACGGCCAAATCACATATCGTGAGAAAACATGAAGTAGTATCGAAATATTGGTAAAAATGAATATATTTACGTAAAATCACGCTACATGAAAAACGTGAAAAAACTCACTATTTTACCATATTTAAGGATTTTAACTTCAAATCATAGAGCGAGGTTTCGTATTAAGAAGATCCAAGAAAAGACACATGACAATGTGTTTTCCAATACAAATGATAAAAATCAATGAGTTTTCAATAGAATTAACTAAAATGTTCTTGATTTTCTGTTTATATTACCAATGGAAGATGTACACGTAAAACCGCTCTAATCCGGCTGAAACGTCGATCCAGCAGAAGCCTTCCAGCAACTGGCATAACAAGTACGCCTTAACCCAACTCCACCACCTGCTCAGACCCTTAAAAGAGATGGTAATTTCGGAGTATTTATACACTCCAAAGACCACCACCTCCCAAGAGCACTTGAGCAAGTGAGGGGTCATTTTTACGTTTTTTCATCAAGTCCCTGTTAATATGGGAGAACACTGTGTCTATGCTTAAGGCACAACTCTCCTAAACACGAGAGTAAAGTATACAACTTTAGAAACACTTTCCCACCAGGAGACTCGAACCCTAGCCAGCACAGAAGCCTTCCAGCAACTGGCATAACAGGTACGCCTTAACCCACTCCACCACCTGCTCAGACCCTTAAAAGAGTCTGAGCAGGTGGTGAATTTCATGTCCACTACATGAAATTGTGAAAAAAGTCATTCTTATACCAAATTTGAGGATTTTAACTTCGAATCATAGAGCGACGTTTCGTATTTTTTAGACACTAGAAAAGACGTATAAAGATGTTGCTTCCAATACAAATGATAAAAATCAATGTGTTTTCATTAAAATTAACTAAAATGTTCCTGATTTTCGGTTTATATTACCGATGGAAGATGTACACGTAAAACCGTTCTAATCCGGCTGAAACGTCGATATATGCAATAAAAACAGAACTTCTCCCCTTTTCAATATCTTACTCAGTATTTTAACGAGAAACAAATAGGTGATTGAAAATGAAGTATTTAAGGTTATTTTCTGATCAATTATGTGTTTGCATAATTTTTATCGTATATTTAATGAATTAATAACAATAAACTGAAAATTCACAAAAACGTGGAAAAACGGCCTAATTCGATGATATTTTGTTTACATCACATAACGGAAAAGGGGATGATAAAGGTTAAAATATTGCTAAATTCGATGATTTTTAGTACAAAACAAAATGCAAGAAAACTTGCTTAAAAATGCAAAATTTGCGAAATTCTGAGATTTGAAGGGCAAATCACATCGTGAGAAAACATGAAGTAGTATCGAAATATTGGTAAAAACGAATATATATACGTAAAGTCACACTACATGAATAACGTGAAAAAGTCACTATATAACCATATATGAACATTTTAACTTCAAATCTTAGAGCGAGGTTTTGTATTATTTAGATCCAAGAGAAGACATATGACAATGTTGTTTCAAATACAAATGATAAAAATCAATGTGTTTTCATTAGAATTAACTAAAATGTTCTTGATTTTCCGTTTATATTACCGATGGAAGATGTACACGTAAAACCGCTTTAATCCGGCTGAAACGTCGATATATGCAATAAAAACAGAACTTCTCCCCTTTCCAATATCTTACTCAGTATTTTATCGAGAAACAAATAGTTGATTGAAAATGAAGTGTTTAAGGTTAATTTCTAGTCGATTATGTGTTTGCATCATTTTTATCGTATATTTAATGAATTAATAACAATAAACTGAAAATTCACAAAAACGTGGAAAAACAGCAAAATATTGCCTAATAAGATGATATTTTGTTTATATCACATAAAGGAAAAGGGGATGATAAACGTCAAAATATTGCTGAATTCGATGATTTTTAGTACGAAACAAAATGCAAGAAAACTTGCTTAAAATGCAATATTATGCGAAAATCTGAGATTTGAAGGCCAAATGACATATTGTGATACTACGTGAAATAATATCGAATTATTGGTAAAAAGGAATATAATTACGTAATATTAAACTACATGAAATTGTGAAAAAAAGTCATTATTATACCAAATTTGAGGATTTTAACTTCGAATCATAGAGCGACGTTTCGTATTTTTTAGACCCTAGAAAAGACGTATAAAGATGTTGCTTCCAATACAAATACATCCAATCCAAAACATCCCCTTTTCCTTTATGTGATTTAAACAAAATATCATCGAATTAGGCCGTTTTTACACGTTTTTGTGAATTTTCAGTTTATTGTTATTAATTCATTAAATATACGATAAAAATTATGCAAACACATAATTGATCAGAAAATAACCTTATATACTTCATTTTCAATCATCTATTTGTTTCTCGTTAAAATACTGAGTAAGATATTGAAAAGGGGAGAAGTTCTGTTTTTATTGCATATATCGACGTTTCAGCCGGATTAGAACGGTTTTACGTGTACATCTTCCATCGGTAATATAAACCGAAAATCAGGAACATTTTAGTTAATTTTAATGAAAACACATTGATTTTTATCATTTGTATTGGAAGCAACATCTTTATACGTCTTTTCTAGGGTCTAAAAAATACGAAACGTCGCTCTATGATTCGTAGTTAAAATCCTCAAATTTGGTATAATAATGATTTTTTTCACAATTTCATGTAGTTTGATATTACGTAATTATATTCCTTTTTACCAATAATTCGATATTATTTCACGTAGTATCACGATATGTCATTTGGCCTTCAAATCTCAGATTTTCGCATAATATTGCATTTTTTAGCAAGTTTTCTTGCATTTTGTTTCGTACTAAAAATCATCGAATTCAGCAATATTTTGACGTTTATCATCCCCTTTTCCTTTATGTGATATAAACAAAATATCATCTTATTAGGCAATATTTTGCTGTTTTTCCACGTTTTTGTGAATTTTCAGTTTATTGTTATTTATTCATTAAATATACGATAAAAATGATGCAAACACAAAATTGATTAGAAATTAACCTTAAACACTTCATTTTCAATCAACTATTTGTTTCTCGATAAAATACTGAGTAAGATATTGGAAAGGGGAGAAGTTCTGTTTTTATTGCATATATCGACGTTTCAGCCGGTTTAAAGCGGTTTTACGTGTAAATCTTCCATCGGTAATATAAACGGAAAATCAAGAACATTTTAGTTAATTCTAATGAAAACACATTGATTTTTATCATTTGTATTTGAAACAACAGTGTCATATGTCTTTTCTTGGATCTAAATAATACAAAACCTCGCTCTATGATTTGAAGTTAAAATCCTCATATATGGTAATATAGTGACTTTTTCACGTTATTCATGTAGTGTGACTTTACGTATATATATTCGTTTTTACCAATATTTCGATACTACTTCATGTTTTCTCACGATGTGATTTGCCCTTCAAATCTCAGAATTTCGCAAATTTTGCATTTTTAAGCAAGTTTTCTTGCATTTTGTTTTGTACTAAAAATCATCGAATTTAGCAATATTTTGACGTGTATGACCCGTTTCATTTATGTGATTTAAACAAAATATCATCGAATTAGGCCATATTTTGCCGATTTTTCACGTTTTGTGAAATTTTCAGTTTATTGGTATTAATTTATTAAATATATGATAAAAATGATGCAAACACATAATTGATTAGATAATAACCTTAAATACTTCATTTTCAATCATCAATTTGTTTCTCGTTAAAATACTGAGTAAGATATTGAAAAGGGGAGAAGTTCGGTTTTTATTGCATATATCGACGTTTTTTTAACCGGAATAGAGCGGTTTTACGTGTACATCTTCCATCGGTAATATAAACGAAAAATCAGGAACATTTTAGGTAATTCTAATGAAAACACATTGATTTTTATCATTTGTATTGGAAACAACATTGTCATATGTCTTTTCTTTTATCTAAACAATACGAAACCTCGCTTTATGATTCGTAGTTAAAATCCTCAAATTTGGTATAATAGCGACTTTATTCATTTTTTCATGTAGTTTGATATTACGTAAAAATGTTCATTTTTACCAATACTTCGATACTATTTCATGTAGTATCACGATATGTGATTTGCCCTTCAAATCTCAGAATTTCGCATAATATTGCGTTTTAAGCAAGTTTTCTTGCATTTTGTTTCGTACTAAAAATCATCGAATTTAGCAATATTTTGACGTATATCATCCTCTTTTCCTTTATGCGATTTAAACAAAATATCATCGAATTAGGCAATATTTTGCCGTTTTTCCACGTTTTTGTGAATTTTCAGTTTATTGTTATTAATTCATTAAATATACGATAAAAATGATGCAAACACATAATTGATTAGAAATTAACCTTAAATACTTCATTTCCAATCAACTATTTGTTTCTCGTTAAAATACAGAGTAAGATATTGAAAAGGGGAGAAGTTCTGTTTTTATTGCATGTATCATAAGCATATCATATTGCATATTGATATATATCATATTGATATATATGATATATATCATATTGCATATATCATGCATATATATAGGCAAGAAAACTTGCTTAAAAATGCAAAATTCTATAAATTCTGAGATTTGAAGGGCAAATCACATCGTGAGAAAACATGAAGTAGTATCGAAATATTCGTAAAAACGAATATATATACGCAAAGTCACACTACATGAATAACGTGAAAAAGTCACTATATTACCATATATGAGGATTTTAACTTCAAATCATAGAGCGAGGTTTCGTATTATTTAGATCCAAGAAAAGACATATGACAATGTTGTTTCAAATACAAATGATAAAAATCAATGTGTTTTCATTAGAATTAACTAAAATGTTCCTTATTTACCGTTTATATTACCGATGGAAGATGTACACGTAAAACCGTTCTAATCCGGCTGAAACGTCGATATGTGCAATAAAACTAGAACTTCTCCCCTTTCATATATCGTACTCAGTATTTTAACTAGAAACAAATAGTTGATTGAAAATGAAGTGTTTAAGGTTAATTTCTAATCAATTACGTGTTTGCTTCATTTTTATCGTATATTTATGAATTAATAACAATAAACTAAAAATTCACAAAAACGTGGAAAAACAGCAAAATATTGCCTAATTCGATAATATTTTGTTTATATCAAATAAAGGAAAAGGGGATGATAAACGTCAAAATATTGTTGAATTCGATGATTTTTAGTATGAAACAAAATGCAAGAAAACTTGCTTAAAATGCAATATTATGCGAAAATCTGAGATTTGAAGGCCAAATCACATATCGTGATACTACATGAAATAGTATCGAAATATTGGTAAAAATGAATATATTTACGTAATGTCAAACTACATGAAATTGTGAAAAAAATCATTATTATACCAAATTTGAGGATTTTAACTTCGAATCATAGAGCGACGTTTCGTATTTTTTAGACCCTAGAAAAGAAGTATAAAGATGTTGCTTCCAATACAAATGATAAAAATCAATGTGTTTTCATTAAAATTAACCAAAATGTTCCTGATTTTCGGTTTATATTACCGATGGAAGATGTACTCATAAAACCGTTCTAATCCAGCTGAAACGTCGATATATGCAATAAAAACAGAACTTCTCCTCTTTTCAATATCTTACTCAGTATTTTAACGAGAAACAAATAGATGATTGAAAATGAAGTATTTAAGGTTATTTTCTGATCAGTTATGTGTTTGCATAATTTTTATCGTATATTTAATGAATTAATAACAATAAACTGAAAATTCACAAAAACGTGGAAAAACGGCCTAATTCGATGACATTTTGTTTAAATCACATAAAGGAAAAGGGGATGATAAAGGTCAAAATATTGCTAAATTCGATGATTTTTAGTACAAAACAAAATGCAAGAACATTTGCTTAAAAATACAAAATTTGCGAAATTCTGAAATTTGAAGGGCAAATCACATCGTGAGAAAACATGAAGTAGTATCGAAATATTGGTAAAAACGAATATATATACGTAAAATCACACTACATGAATAACGTGAAAAAAGTCACTATATTACCATATTTGAGGATTTTAACTTCAAATCATAGAGCGAGGTTTTGTATTATTTAGATCCAAGAAAAGACATATGACAATGTTGTTTCAAATACAAATGATAAAAATCAATGTATTTTCATTAGAATTAACTAAAATGTTCTTGATTTTCCGTTTATATTACCGATGGAAGATTTACACGTAAAACGATTCTAATCCGGCTGAAACGTCGACATATGCAATAAAAACAGAACTTCTCCCCTTTTCAATATCTTACCCAGTATTTTAACGAGAAACAAATAGTTGATTGAAAATGAAGTGTTTAAGGTTAATTTCTAGTCGATTATGTGTTTGCATCATTTTTATCGTATATTTAATGAATTAATAACAATAAACTGAAAATTCACAAAAACGTGGAAAAACAGCAAAACATTGCCTAATAAGATGATATTTTGTTTATATCACATAAAGGAAAAGGGGATGATAAACGTCAAAATATTGCTGAATTCGATGATTTTTAGTACGAAACAAAATGCAAGAAAACTTGCTTAAAATGCAATATTATGCGAAAATCTGAGATTTGAAGGCCAAATGACATATCGTGATACTACGTGAAATAATATCGAATTATTGGTAAAAAGGAATATAATTACGTAATATTAAACTACATGAAATTGTGAAAAAAGTCATTATTATACCAAATTTGAGGATTTTAACTTCGAATCATAGAGCGACGTTTCGTATTTTTTAGATCCTAGAAAAGACGTATAAAGATGTTGCTTCCAATACAAATAAATCCAATCCAATACATCCCCTTTTCCTTTATGTGATTTAAACAAAATATCATCGAATTAGGCCGTTTTTACACGTTTTTGTGAATTTTCAGTTTATTGTTATTAATTCATTAAATATACGATAAAAATTATGCAAACACATAATTGATCAGAAAATAACCTTATATACTTCATTTTCAATCATCTATTTGTGTCTCGTTAAAATACTGAGTAAGATATTGAAAAGGGGAGAAGTTCTGTTTTTATTGCATATATCGACGTTTCAGCCGGATTAGAACGGTTTTACGTGTACATCTTCCATCGGTAATATAAACCGAAAATCAGGAACATTTTAGTTAATTTTAATGAAAACATATTGATTTTTATCATTTGTATTGGAAGCAACATCTTTATACGTCTTTTCTAGGGTCTAAAAAATACGAAACGTCGCTCTATGATTCGAAGTTAAAATCCTCAAATTTGGTATAATAATGACTTTTTTCACAATTTCATGTAGTTTGATATTACGTAATTATATTCCTTTTTACCAATAATTCGATATTATTTCACGTAGTATCACGATATGTCATTTGGCCTTCAAATCTCAGATTTTCGCATAATATTGCATTTTAAGCAAGTTTTCTTGCATTTTGTTTCGTACTAAAAATCATCGAATTCAGCAATATTTTGACGTTTATCATCCCCTTTTCCTTTATGTGATATAAACAAAATATCATCTTATTAGGCAATATTTTGCTGTTTTTCCACGTTTTTGTGAATTTTCAGTTTATTGTTATTTATTCATTAAATATACGATAAAAATGATGCAAACACATAATTGATTAGAAATTAACCTTAAACACTTCATTTTCAATCAACTATTTGTTTCTCGATAAAATACTGAGTAAGATATTGGAAAGGGGAGAAGTTCTGTTTTTATTGCATATATCGACGTTTCAGCCGGATTAAAGCGGTTTTACGTGTAAATCTTCCATCGGTAATATAAACGGAAAATCAAGAACATTTTAGTTAATTCTAATGAAAACAAATTGATTTTTATCATTTGTATTTGAAACAACATTGTCATATGTCTTTTCTTGGATCTAAATAATACAAAACCCTCGCTCTATGATTTGAAGTTAAAATCCTCATATATGGTAATATAGTGACTTTTTCACGTTATTCATGTAGTGTGACTTTACGTATATATATTCGTTTTTACCAATATTTCGATACTACTTCATGTTTTCTCACGATGTGATTTGCCCTTCAAATCTCAGAATTTCGCAAATTTTGCATTTTTAAGCAAGTTTTCTTGCATTTTGTTTTGTACTAAAAATCATCGAATTAGGCCATATTTTGCCGATTTTTCACGTTTTGTGAAATTTTCAGTTTATTGGTATTAATTTATTAAATATATGATAAAAATGATGCAAACACATAATTGATTAGATAATAACCTTAAATACTTCATTTTCAATCATCTATTTGTTTCTCGTTAAAATACTGAGTAAGATATTGAAAAGGGGAGAAGTTCGGTTTTTATTGCATATATCGACGTTTTTTTAACCGGAATAGAGCGGTTTTACGTGTACATCTTCCATCGGCAATATAAACGAAAAATCAGGAACATTTTAGGTAATTCTAATGAAAACACATTGATTTTTATCATTTGTATTGGAAACAACATTGTCATATGTCTTTTCTTTTATCTAAACAATACGAAACCTCGCTTTATGATTCGTAGTTAAAATCCTCAAATTTGGTATAATAGCGACTTTATTCATTTTTTCATGTAGTTTGATATTACGTAAATATGTTCATTTTTACCAATACTTCGATACTATTTCATGTAGTATCACGATATGTGATTTGCCCTTGAAATCTCAAAATTTCGCATAATATTGCGTTTTAAGCAAGTTTTCTTGCATTTTGTTTCGTACTAAAAATCATCGAATTTAGCAATATTTTGACGTATATCATCCTCTTTTCCTTTATGCGATTTAAACAAAATATCGTCGAATTAGGCAATATTTTGCCGTTTTTCCACGTTTTTGTGAATTTTCAGTTTATTGTTATTAATTCATTAAATATACGATAAAAATGATGCAAACACATAATTGATTAGAAATTAACCTTAAATACTTCATTTCCAATCAACTATTTGTTTCTCGTTAAAATACAGAGTAAGATATTGAAAAGGGGAGAAGTTCTGTTTTTATTGCATGTATCATAAGCATATCATATTGCATATTGATATATATCATATTGATATATATGATAT
The DNA here is from genome assembly GCF_040958095.1 of Procambarus clarkii. Lineage (NCBI taxonomy): Eukaryota > Metazoa > Arthropoda > Malacostraca > Decapoda > Cambaridae > Procambarus > Procambarus clarkii. Next base: position 34,162,311 of record NC_091211.1, on the reverse strand, counting down.
ATATCATATTGCATATATCATGCATATATATAAGCAAGAAAACTTGCTTAAAAATGCAAAATTTGCGAAATTCTGAGATTTGAAGGGCAAATCACACATCGTGAGAAAACATGAAGTAGTATCGAAATATTGGTAAAAACGAATATATATACGTAAAATCACACTACATGAATAACGTGAAAAAAGTCACTATATTACCATATTTGAGGATTTTAACTTCAAATCATAGAGCGAGGTTTCGTATTATTTAGATCCAAGAAAAGACATATGACAATGTTGTTTCAAATACAAATGATAAAAATCAATGTGTTTTCATTAGAATTAACTAAAATGTTCCTGATTTACCGTTAATATTACAGTTGGAAGATGTACACGTAAAACCGCTCTAATCCGGCTGAAACGTCGGTATATGCAATAAAACTAGAACTTCTCCCCTTTCATATATCTTACTCAATATTTTAACGAGAAATAAATAGATGATTGAATTCGATGATTTTTAGTACGAAACAAAATGCAAAAAAACTTGCTTAAAATGCAATATTATGCGAAAATCTGAGATTTGAAGGCCAAATCACATATCGTGATACTACATGAAATAATATCGAAATATTGGTAAAAATGAATATATATACGTAATATCAAACTACATAAAATTGTTAAAAAAGTCATTATTATACCAAATTTGAGGTTTTTAACTTCGAATCATAGAGCGACGTTTCGTATTTTTTAGACCCTAGAAAAGACGTATAAAGATGTTGCTTCCAATACAAATGACAAAAATCAATGTGTTTTCATTAAAATTAACTAAAATGTTCCTGATTTTCGGTTTATATTACCGATGGAAGATGTACACGTATCACTCTCTTGAACCTCTGCATCATCCTCTTAATGCTCTGCATCTCTCTCTTCAGCCTCTGCATCACTCTCTCGAGTCTCTGCATCACTCTCTTGAGTCTCCACATCACTCTCTTGAGCCTCTTCATCCCTCTTTTAAGCCTCTGCAACACTCTTTTCAGCCTCTGCATCACTCTCTTAAGCCTCTGCATCCCTCTCCTGATCCTCTGCATCACTCTCTTGAGCCTATGCATCACTCTCTTGAGGCCTCTGCATCACTCTGTTAAGCCTCTGAATCCCTCTATTGAGCCTCTGCATCACTCTCTCGAGCCTCTGCATCACTCTCTTGATCCTCTCCATCACTCTCTTTAGCCTCTGCATCCCTCTCTTGAGCCTCTGCATCACTCTATTGAGCCTCTGCATCCCTCTCTTGAGCCTCAGCATCACTCTCTTGAGCCTCTGCATCTCCCTCTTAAGCCTCTGCATCCCTATTTTGAGCCTCTGCATCACTTTCTTAAGCCTCTGCGTCCCTTTCTTGAGCCTCTGCATCCATCTCTTGAACTCCTGCATCCCTCTCATGAGCCTCTGCATCCCTCTCTTGAGCCTGTGCATCACTCTCTTAAGCCTCTGCATCATTCTCTTCAGCCTCTGCATCACTCTCTTAAGCCTCTGCATCATTCTCTTCACACTCTGCATCACTCTCTTGAGCCTCTGCATCACTCTCCCGAGCCTCTGCATCACTCTTTTAAGCCTCTGCATCATTCTCTTCAGCCTCTGCATCCCTCTCTTCAGCCTATGCATCCCTCTCTTAAGCCTCTGCATCATTCTCTTCAGCCTCTGCATCCCTCTCTTAAGCCTCTCCATCATTCTTTTCAGCCTCTGCATTCCTCTACTAAGCGTCTGCATCACTCTCTTGATCCTCTGCATCCCTTTCTTAAGCCTCTACATCATTCTCTTGAGCCCCAGCATCATTCTCTTGAGCCTCTGCATCCCTCTCTTAAGCCTCTACGTCATTCCCGTGTGCCTCTGCATCACTCTCTTGATCCACTGCATCAATCTCTTAAGGCTCTGCATCTCTCTCTTCCGCCTCTGCATCACTCTCTCGTGCCTCTGCATCACTCTCTTGAGCCTCTACATCCCTCTCTGTTGAGCCTCTGCATCCCTCTCTTAAGCCTCTGAATCCCTCTCTTGAGCCTCTGCATCACTCTCGAACCTCTGCATCACTCCCTTGATCCTCTGCATCACTCTCTTGATCCTCTGTGTCACTCTCTTAAGCCTCTGCATCACTCTCTAGAGCCTCTGCATTACTCTCTTCAGCTTCTGCATCTCTCTCTTAAGCCTTTGCTTCCCTCTCTTGATCCTCTGCATCACTTTCTTGAGCCTCTGCATCCATCTCTTTAGCCTCTGCATCACTCTCATGAGCCTCTGCATCACCCTCTTAAGCCTCTGCATCACCCTCTTAAGCCTCTGCATCCCTATTTTGAGCCAGTGCATCCCTTTCTTGAGCCTCTGCACCCCTCTCATGAACTCCTGCATCCCTCTCATGAGCCTCTCCATCCCTCTCTTGAGCCTTTGCATCACTCTCTTAAGCCTCTGCTTCCCTCACCTGATCCTCTTCATCACTCTCTTAAGCCTCTGCATCACTCTCTTGATCCTCTCCATCACTCTCTTTAGCCTCTGCATCCCTCTCTTGAGCCTCTGCATCACTCTATTGAGCCTCTGCATCCCTCTCTTGAGCCTTTGCATCACTCTCTTAAGCCTCTGCATCCCTCTCTTCAGCCTCTGCATCACTCTCTTGAGTCTCTTCATCCCTCTCTTAAGCCTCTGCATCATTCTCTTCAGCCTCTGCATCACTCTCTTAAGCCTCTGCATCATTCTCTTCACACTCTGCATCACTCTCTTGAGCCTCTGCATCACTCTCCTGAGCCTCTGCATCACTCTTTTAAGCCTCTGCATCATTCTCTTCAGCCTCTGCATCCCTCTCTTCAGCCTCTGCATCCCTCTCTTAAGCCTCTGCATCATTCTCTTCAGCCTCTGCATCCCTCTCTTAAGCCTCTCCATCATTCTCTTCAGCCTCTGCATTCCTCTACTAAGCGTCTGCATCACTCTCTTGATCCTCTGCATCCCTTTCTTAAGCCACTGCATCATTCTCTTGAGCCCCTGCATCATTCTATTGAGCCTCTGCATCCCTCTCTTAAGCCTCTACATCATTCCCTTGTGCCTCTGCATCACTCTCTTGATCCACTGCATCAATCTCTTAAGGCTCTGCATCTCTCTCTTCCGCCTCTGCATCACTCTCTCGAGCCTCTGCATCACTCTCTTGAGCCTCTACATCCCTCTCTTGATCCTCTGCATCCCTTTCTTAAGCCTCTGCATCATTCTCTTGAGCCCCAGCATCATTCTCTTGAGCCTCTGCATCCCTCTCTTAAGCCTCTACGTCATTCCCGTGTGCCTCTGCATCACTCTCTTGATCCACTGCATCAATCTCTTAAGGCTCTGCATCTCTCTCTTCCGCCTCTGCATCACTCTCTTGTGCCTCTGCATCTCTCTCTTGAGCCTCTACATCCCTCTCTGTTGAGCCTCTGCATCCCTCTCTTAAGCCTCTGAATCCCTCTCTTGAGCCTCTGCATCACTCTCTCGAACCTCTGCATCATTCTCTTGATCCTCTGCATCACTCTCTTGATCCTCTGTGTCACTCTCTTAAGTCTCTGCATCACTCTCTAGAGCCTCTGCATTACTCTCTTCAGCTTCTGCATCTCTCTCTTTAGCCTTTGCTGCCCTCTCTTGATCCTCTGCATCACTTTCTTGAGCCTCTGCATCCCTCTCTTGAGCCTCTGCATCACTCTCATGAGCCTCTGCATCACCCTCTTAAGCCTCTGCATCCCTATTTTGAGCCAGTGCATCCCTTTCTTGAGCCTCTGCACCCTTCTAATGAACTCCTGCATCCCTCTCATGAGCCTCTCCATCCCTCTCTTGAGCCTTTGCATCACTCTCTTAAGCCTCTGCTTCCCTCACCTGATCCTCTTCATCACTCTCTTAAGCCTCTGCATCACTCTCTTAAGCCTCTGCATCAGTCTCTTAAGTCTCTGCATCACTATCCTAATCCCCTGCACCCCTCTCTTCATCCTCTGCATCACTCTCTTGAGACTCTGCATCATTCTCTTCAGCCTCTGCAACCCTCTCATAAGCCTCTACATCGATCTCTTGAGCCTCTGCATCACTCTCTTTAGCCTCTGCATCACTCTCTTAAGCCTCTGCATCTCTCTCTCTTCAGCCTCTGCATCGCTCTCTTGAGCCTCTGCATCCCACTCTTGAGCCTCTGCATCACTCTCTTGAGCCTCTGCATCACTCTCTTGAGACTTTGCATCCCTCTCTTAAGCCTTTGCATCACTCTCATGAGCCTCTGCATCACTTTCTTGAGCCTCTGCATCACTCTCTTGAGCCTCTGCATCACTCTCTTGAGCCTCTGCATCAATCTCTTGAGCCTCTGCATCAATCTCTTACGCCTCTGCAACACTCTCTTGAGCCTCTGCATCACTCTCTTGAGCCTCTGCATCATTCTCTTGAGCCTCTGCATCCCTCTCATAAGCCTCTGCATCATTCTCTTGAGCCTGTGTATCATTCTCTTTAGCCTCTGCATCACTCTCTTAAGCCTCTGCATCTCTCTCTTCAGCCTCTGCATCGCTTTCTTGAGCCTCTGCATCCCTCTCTTGAGCCTCTGCATCACTCTCTTCAGCCTCTGCATCCCTCTCTTGAGCCTCTGCATCATTCTCCTAGGCCTCTGCATCACTCTCATGAGGCTCTGCATTACTCACGTGAGCCTCTACATCCCTCTCTTGAGCCTCTACATCACTCTCTTGAGTCTCGGCATCCCTCTCTTAAGCCTCTGCATCAATCTCTTGAACCTCTGCATTACTCTCTTAAGCCTCTGCATCCCTCTCTTGAGCCTATGCATCTTTCTTCTCTCTTGAGCCTCTACATCACTCTCTTGAGCCTCTGCATCACTCTCTTGAGCCTCTGCATCACTCTCTTGAGCCTCTGCATAAATCTTTTAAGCCTCTGCAACACTCTCTTTAGCCTCTGTATCACTCTCGTAAGCCTCTGCATCCCTCACTTGATTCTCTGCATCACTCTCGTAAGCCTCTGCATCAGTCTCCTGAGCCTCTGCATAACTCTTTTTAGCCTCTGCGTCACTCTAGTATGCCTCTGCATATCTCTCTTCAGCCTCTGCATCACTCTCTGGAGCCTCTGCATCCCTCTCTTAAGCCTCTGCATCACTCTCTTCAGCCTCTGCATCTCTCTCTTAAGCCTCAGCATCACTCTCTTGTGCCTCTGCATCCCTCTCTTGAACTACTGCATCCCTCTCATGAGCCTCTGCATCCCTCTCTTTAGCCTTTGCATAACTCTCTTAAGCCTCTGCATCTCTCTCTTGAGCCTCTACATCACTCTCTTGAGCATCTGCATCACTCTCTTCAGCCTCTGCATCCCTCTCTTAAGCCTTTGCATCATTCTCTTCAGCCTCTGCATCCCTCTCTTAAGCCTCTGCACCATTCTCTTCAGCCTCTGCATTCCTCAAAAAGCGTCTGCATCACTCTCTTGATTCTCTGCATCCCTCTCTTAAGCCTCTGCATCATTCTCTAGAGCCCCCTGCATCATTCTCTTGAGCCTCTGCATCTCGCTCTTAAGCCTCTACATCATTCCCTTCTGCCTCTGCATCACTCTCTTGAACCTCTGCATCATCCTCTTAATGCTCTGATTCTCTCTCTTCAGCCTCTGCATCACTGTCTCGAGCCTCTGCATCACTCTCTTGAGCCTCTACATCCCTCTCTTGAGCATCTTCATCCCTCTTTTAAGCCTCTGCAACACTCTTTTCAGCCTCTGCATCACTCTCTTAAGCCTCTGCATCCCTCTCCTGATCCTCTGCATCACTCTCTTGAGCCTATGCATCACTCTCTTGAGGCCTCTGCATCACTCTGTTAAGCCTGTGAATCCCTCTCTTGAGCCTCTGCATCACTCTCTCGAGCCTCTGCATCACTCTCTTGATCCCCTCCATCACTCTCTTTAGCCTCTGCATCCCTCTCGTGAGCCTCTGCATCACTCTCTTGAGCCTCTGCATCCCTCTCTTGAGCCTCTGCATCACTCTCTTGAGCCTCTGCATCACCCTCTTAAGCCTCTGCATCCCTATTTTGAGCCTCTGCATCACTTTCGTAAGCCTCTGCGTCCCTTTCTTGAGCCTCTGCATCCCTCTCTTGAACTGCTGCATCCCTCTCATGAGCCTCTGCATCCCTCTCATGAGCCTTTGCATCACTCTCTAAAGCCTCTGCATCCCTCTCTTCAGCCTCTTCATCACTCTCTTGAGTCTCTTCATCCCTCTCTTAAGCCTCTGCATCATTCTCTTCAGCCTCTGCATCACTCTCTTAAGCCTCTGCATCATTCTCTTCACACTCTGCATCACTCTCTTGAGCCTCTGCATCACTCTCCTGAGCCTCTACATCACTCTTTTAAGCCTCTGCATCATTCTCTTCAGCCTCTGCATCCCTCTCTTAAGCCTCTGCATCACTCTCTTGAGCCTCTGCATCCCTCTCTTCAGCCTCTACATCCCTCTCTTAAGCCTCTGCATCATCCTCTTAATGCTCTGCATTTCTCTTTTCAGCCTTTGCATCACTCTCTCGAGCCTCTGCATTACTCTCTTGAGCCTCTACATCCCTCTCTTGAGCCTCTTCATCCCTCTTTTAAGCCTCTGCAACACTCTTTTCAGCCTCTGCATCACTCTCTTAAGCCTCTGCATCCCTCTCCTGATCCTCTGCATCACTCTCTTGAGTCTATGCATCACTCTCTTGAGGCCTCTGCATCACTCTGTTAAGCCTCTGAATTCCTCTCTTGAGCCTCTGCATCACTCTCTCGATCCTCTGCATCACTCTCTTGATCCTCTCCATCACTCTCTTTAGCCTCTGCATCCCTCTCTTGAGCCTCTGCATCACTCTCTTGAGCCTCTGCATCCCTCTCTTGAGCCTCTGCATCACTCTCATGAGCCTCTGCATCACCCTCTTAAGCCTCTGCATCCCTATTTTGAGCCTCTGCATCACTTTCGTAAGCCTCTGCGTCCCTTTCTTGAGCCTCTGCATCCCTCTCTTGAACTCCTGCATCCCTCTCATGAGCCTCTGCATCCCTCTCTTGAGCCTTTGCATCACTCTTAAAGCCTCTGCATCCCTCTCTTCAGCCTCTGCATCACTCTCTTTAGTCTCTTCATCCCTCTCTTAAGCCTCTGCATCATTCTCTTCAGCCTCTGCATCACTCTCTTAAGCCTCTGCATCATTCTCTTCACACTCTGCATCACTCTCCTGAGCCTCTGCATCACTCTCCTGAGCCTCTGCATCACTCTTTTAAGCCTCTGCATCATTCTCTTCAGCCTCGTCATCCCTCTCTTAAGCCTCTGCATCAGTCTCTTAAGTCTCTGCATCACTATCTTAATCCCCTGCACCCCTCTGTTCATCCTCTGCATCACTCTCTTGAGACTCTGCATCATTCTCTTGAGCCTCTGCATCCCTCTCATAAGCCTCAACATCGATCTCTTGAGCCTCTGCATCACTCTCTTTAGCCTCTGCATCACTCTCCTAAGCCTCTGCATCTCTCTCTTCAGCGTCTGCATCGCTCTCTTGAGCCTCTGCATCCCTCTCTTGAGCCTCTGCATCACTCTCTTGAGCCTCTGCATCACTCTCTTGAGCCTTTGCATCCCTCTCTTAAGCCTTTGCATCACACTCTTGAGGCTCTGCATCACTTTCTTGAGCCTCTGCATCACTCTCTTGAGCCTCTGCATCACTCTCTTGAGCCTCTGCATCAATCTCTTGAGCCTCTGCATCAATCTCTTACGCCTCTGCAACACTCTCTTGAGCTTCTGCATCACTCTCTTGAGCCTCTGCATCATTCTCTTGAGCCTCTGCATCCCTCTCATAAGCCTCTGCATCATTCTCTTGAGCCTCTGCATCACTCTCTTTAGCCTCTGCATCACTCTCTTGAGCCTCTGCATCACTCTCTTCAGCCTCTGCATCCCTCTCTTGAGCCTCTGCATCATTCTCCTAGGCCTCTGCATCCCTCTCATAAGCCTCTGCATCCTTCTCTTGAGCCTCTGCCTCACTCTCTTTAGCCTCTGCATCACTCTCTTGAGCCTCTGCATCACTCTCTTCAGTCTCTGCATCGCTTTCTTGAGCCTCTGCATCCCTCTCATGAGCCTCTGCATCACTCTCTTCAGCCTTTGCATCCCTCTCTTGAGCCTCTGCATCATTCTAATAGGCCTCTGCATCACTCTCATGAGCCTCTGCATTACTCACGTGAGCCTCTACATCCCTCTCTTGAGCCTCTGCATCACTCTCTTGAGTCTCGGCATCCCTCTCTTAAGCCTCTGCATCAATCTCTTGAGCCTCTGCATTACTCTCTTAAGCCTCTGCATCCCTCTCTTGAGCCTATGCATCTCTCTTCTCTCTTGAGCCTCTACATCACTCTCTTGAGCCTCTGCATCACTCTCTTGAGCCTTTGCATCACTCTCTTGAGCCTCTGCATAAATCTCTAAAGCCTCTGCAACACTCTCTTTAGCCTCTGTATCACTCTCGTAAGCCTCTGCATCCCTCACTTGATTCTCTGCATCACTCTCGTAAGCCTCTGCATCAGTCTCCTGAGCCTCTGCATAACTCTTTTTAGCCTCTGCGTCACTCTAGTATGCCTCTGCATATCTCTCTTCAGCCTCTGCATTACTCTCTGGAGCCTCTGCATCCCTCTCTTAAGCCTCTGCATCACTCTCTTCAGCCTCTGCATCCCTCTCTTAAGCCTCAGCATCACTCTCTTGTGCCTCTGCATCCCTCTCTTGAACTACTGCATCCCTCTCATGAGCCTCTGCATCCCTCTCTTTAGCCTTTGCATAACTCTCTTAAGCCTCTGCATCTCTCTCTTGAGCCTCTACATCACTCTCTTGAGCATCTGCATCACTCTCTTCAGCCTCTGCATCCCTCTCTTAAGCCTTTGCATCATTCTCTTCAGCCTCTGCATCCCTCTCTTAAGCCTCTGCACCATTCTCTTCAGCCTCTGCATTCCTCAAAAAGCGTCTGCATCACTCTCTTGATTCTCTGCATCCCTCTCTTAAGACTCTGCATCATTCTCTAGAGCCCCCTGCATCATTCTCTTGAGCCTCTGCATCTCTCTCTTAAGCCTCTACATCATTCCCTTCTGCCTCTGCATCACTCTCTTGAACCTCTGCATCATCCTCTTAATGCTCTGATTCTCTCTCTTCAGCCTCTGCATCACTCTCTCGAGCCTCTGCATCACTCTCTTGAGCCTCTACATCCCTCTCTTGAGCCTCTTCATCCCTCTTTTAAGCCTCTGCAACACTCTTTTCAGCCTCTGCATCACTCTCTTAAGCCTCTGCATCCCTCTCCTGATCCTCTGCATCACTCTCTTGAGCCTATGCATCACTCTCTTGAGGCCTCTGCATCACTCTGTTAAGCCTGTGAATCCCTCTCTTGAGCCTCTGCATCACTCTCTCGAGCCTCTGCATCACTCTCTTGATCCTCTCCATCACTCTCTTTAGCCTCTGCATCCCTCTCGTGAGCCTCTGCATCACTCTCTTGAGCCTCTGCATCCCTCTCTTGAGCCTCTGCATCACTCTCTTGAGCCTCTGCATCACCCTCTTAAGCCTCTGCATCATTCTCTTCTGCCTCTGCATCACTCTCCTGAGCCTCTACATCACTCTTTTAAGCCTCTGCATCATTCTCTTCAGCCTCTGCATCCCTCTCTTAAGCCTCTGCATCACTTTCTTGAGCCTCTGCATCCCTCTCTTCAGCCTCTACATCCCTCACTTAAGCCTCTGCATCATCCTCTTAATGCTCTTCATCTCTCTCTTCAGCCTTTGCATCACTCTCTCTAGCCTCTGCATTACTCTCTTGAGCCTCTACATCCCTCTCTTGAGCCTCTTCATCCCTCTTTTAAGCCTCTGCAACACTCGTTTCAACCTCTGCATCACTCTCTTAAGCCTCTGCATACCTCACCTGATCCTCTGCATCACTCTCCTGAGTCTATGCATCACTCTCTTGAGGCCTCTGCATCACTCTGTTAAGCCTCTGAATTCCTCTCTTGAGCCTCTGCATCACTCTCTCGAGCCTCTGCATCACTCTCTTGATCCTCTCCATCACTCTCTTTAGCCTCTGCATCCCTCTCTTGAGCCTCTGCATCACTCTCTTGAGCCTCTGCATCCCTCTCTTGAGCCTCTGCATCACTCTCTTGAGCCTCTGCATCACCCTCTTAAGCCTCTGCATCCCTATTTTGAGCCTCTGCATCACTTTCGTAAGCCTCTGCGTCCCTTTCTTGAGCCTCTGCATCCCTCTCTTGAACTCCTGCATCCCTCTCATGAGCCTCTGCATCCCTCTCTTGAGCCTTTGCATCACTCTCTAAAGCCTCTGCATCCCTCTCTTCAGCCTCTGCATCACTCTCTTGAGTCTCTTCATCCCTCTCTTAAGCCTCTGCATCTTTCTCTTCAGCCTCTGCATCACTCTCCTAAGCCTCTGCATCATTCTCTTCAGCCTCTTCAACCCTCTCTTAAGCCTCTGCATCATTCTCTTCAGCCTCTGCATCACTCTCCTGAGCCTCTGCATCACTCTGCTGAGCCTCTGCATCACTCTTTTAAGCCTCTGCATCATTCTCTTCAGCCTCTTCATCCCTCTCTTAAGCCTCTGCATCATTCTCTTGAGCCTCTGCATCCCTCTCTTCAGCCTCTACATCCCTCTCTTAAGCCTCTGCATCCCTCTCTTAAGCCTCTCCATCATTCTCTTCAGCCTCTGCATTCCTCTACTAAGCGTCTGCATCACTCTCTTGATTCTCTGCATCCCTTTCTTAAGCCACTGCATCATTCTCTTGAGCCCCTGCATCATTCTCTTGAGCCTCTGCATCCCTCTCTTAAGCCTCTACATCATTCCCTTGTGCCTCTGCATCACTCTCTTGATCCACTGCATCAATCTCTTAAGGCTCTGCATCTCTCTCTTACGCCTCTGCATCACTCTCTCGAGCCTCTGCATCACTCTCTTGAGCCTCTACATCCCTCTCTTGATCCTCTGCATCCCTTTCTTAAGCCTCTGCATCATTCTCTTGAGCCCCTGCATCATTCTCTTGAGCCTCTGCATCCCTCTCTTAAGCCTCTACGTCATTCCCTTGTGCCTCTGCATCACTCTCTTGATCTACTGCATCAATTTTTTTAAGGCTCTGCATCTCTCCCTTCCGCCTCTGCATCACTCTCTCGAGCCTCTGCATCACTCTCTTGAGACTCTGCATCACTCTCTTGAGGCCGCTGCATCACTCTGTTAAGCCTCTGAATCCCTCTCTTGAGCCTCTGCATCACTCTCTCGAACCTCTGCATCACTCTCTTAATCCTCTGCATCACTCTCTTGATCCTCTGCATCACTCTCTTAAGCCTCTGCATCACTCTCTAGAGCCTCTGCATTACTCTCTTCAGCTTCTGCATCTCTCTCTTAAGACTTTGCTTCCCTCTCTTGATCTTCTGCATCACTTTCTTGAGCCTCTGCATCCCTCTCTTGAGCCTCTGTATCACTCTCTTGAGCCTCTGCATCACCCTCTTAAGAATCTGCATCCCTATTTTAAGCCTCTGCATCCCTCTCTTGAGCCAATAAACGCTTTTAAGCCTCTGCATCCCTCTCTTTGAGCCAATAAACTGAATTTTCAGTTTATTGTTATTAATTTATTATATATACGATAAAAATGATGCAAACACATAATTGGTTAGAAATTAACCTTAAATAATTCATTTTCAATCAAATATTTGTTTCTCGTTAAAATACTGTGTAAGATATTGAAAAGAGGAGAATTTCTGTTTTTAATGCATATATCGACGTTTCAGCCGGATTAGAACAGTCTTACGAGTACATCTTCCATTGGTAATATAAACGGAAAATCAGGAACATCCTAGTTAATTCTAATGAAAACACATCGATTTTTATCATTTGTATTGGAAACGACATTTTAATATGTGTTTTCTAGGATCTAAGTAATACGAAACCTCCCCTTATAATTTGAAGTTAAAATCCTCAAATTTGGTAATATAGTAACTTTTTTCACGTTTTTTATGTAGTGTGATTTTACGTAAATATATTCGTATTTACCAATATTTCGATACTACTTCATGTTTTTTCACGATATGTGATTTGGCCTTCAAATCTCAGAATTTCGCATTATATTGAGCAAGTTTTCTTGCATTTTGTTTTGTACTAAAAATCATCGAATTTAGCAATATTTTGACGTTTATCATCCCCCTTTTCCTTTATGTGATTTAAACAAAATATCATCGAATTAGGCAATATTTTGCCGTTTTTCCACGTTTTTGTGAATTTTCTGTTTATTGTTATTAATTTATTTTATATACGATAAAAATGATGCAAACACATAATTGGTTAGAAAATAATCTTAAATAATTCATTTTCAATCAACTATTTGTTTCTCGTTAAAATACTGTGTAAGATTTTGAAAAAGAGAAGTTCTGTTTTTAATGCATATATCGACGTTTCAGCCGGATTAGAGCAGTCTTACATGTACATCTTCCATTGGTAATATAAACGGAAAATCAGGAACATCATAGTTAATTCTAATGAAAACACATCGATTTTTATCATTTGTATTGGAAACAACATTTTAATGTCTTTTCTAGGATCGAAGTAATACGAAACCTCCCCCTATAATTTTAAGTTAAATTCTTCAAATTTGGTAATATAGTGATTTTTTCACGTTTTTCATGTAGTGTGATTTTACGTAAATATACTCGTTTTTACCAATATTTCGATACTACTTCATGTTTTCTCACGATATGTTATTTGGCCTTCAAATCTCAGAATTTCGCATAATGTTGCATTTTTAGCAAGTTTTCTTGCATTTTGTTTTGTACTAAAAATCGTCGAATTTAGCAATATTTTGACGTTTATCATCCCCCTTTTCCTTTATGTGATTTAAGCAAAATACCATCGAATTAGGCAATATTTTGCCGTTTTTCCACGTTTTTGTGAATTTTCAGTTTATTGTTATTAGTTCATTATATATACGATACAAATGATGCAAACACATAATTGGTTATAAATTAACCTTAAATACTTCATTTTCAATCATATATTTGTTTCTCGTTAAAATGCTGTGTAAGATATGGAAAAGGGGAGAAGTTCTGATTTTATTGCATATACGTTTCAGCCGGATTAGAACGGTTTTACATGTACATCTTTCATCCGTAATATAAACGGAAAATCAACAATATTTTAGTTCATTCTAATGAAAACACATTGTTTTTTATCATTTGTATTGGAAACAACATTGTCATATGTCTTTTCTTGGATCTAAATATTACGAAACCTCGCTCTATGATTTGAAGTTAAAATCCTCAAATATGGTAAAATTGTGACTTTTTCACGTTAATCATGTAGTTTGATATTACGTAAATACATTCATTTTTACCAATATTTCGATACTATTTCATATAGTTTGCCGTTTCTCCTTGTTTTTGTGAATTTTCAGTCTATGGGTATTAATTCATTATATATATGGTAAAAATGATGCAAACACATAATTGATTAGATAATGACCTTAAATACTTCATTTTCAATCATCTATGTGTTTCTCGTTAAAATACCGAGTAAGATATTTAAAAAGGGTGAAGTTCGGTATTTATTGCATATATCGACGTTTCAGCCGGATTAGAGCGGTTTTACGTGAACATCTTCCATCGGTAATATAAACGGAAAATCAACAACATTTTAGTTCATTCTAATGAAAACACACTGTTTTTTATCATTTGTATTCGAAACAACATTGTCATATGTCTTTTCTTGGATCTAAATCATACGAAACCTCGCTCTATGATTTGAAGTTAAAATCCTCAAATATGGTAAAATAGTGACTTTTTTCATGTTTTTCATGTAGTTTGATATTACATAAATATATTCATTTTTACCAATATTTCGATGCTATTTCATGTAGTATCACGATATGTGATTTGGCCTTCAAATCTCAGAATGTCGCATAATATTGCATTTTAAGCAAGTTTTCTTGCATTTTGTGTCGTACGAAAAATCATCGAATTTAGCAATACTTTGACGTTTATCATCCCCTTTTCCTGTGTGATTTAAACAAAATATCATCGAATTAGGCAATATTTTGCCGTTTTTCCTTGTTTTTGTGAATTTTCAGTCTATGGGTATTAATTCATTATATATACGATAAAAATGATGCAAACACATAATTGATCAGAAAAAAACCTTAAATACTTCATTTTCAATCATCTATTTGTTTCTCGTTAAAATACTGAGTAAGATATTAAAAAGGGGAGAAGTTCTGTTTTGTTGCATATGTCGACGTTTCAGCTGGATTAGGACGGTTTTATGTGTACATCTTCCATCGGTAATATAAACGGAAAATCAGGAACATTTTAGTTAATTCTAATGAAAACACATTGATTTTTATCATTTGTATTTGAAACAACATTGTCTTATGTCTTTTCTTGGATCTAAATAATACGAAACCTCGCTCTATGATTTGAAGTTAAAATCCTCAAATATGGTAATATAGTGACTTTTTTTCACGTTATTCATGTAGTGTGATTTTACGTATATATATTCGTTTTTACCAATATTTCGATACTATTTCATGTTTTCTCACGATGTGTCATTTGTCCTTCAGATCTCAGAATTTCGCAAATTTTGCATTTTTAAGCAAGTTTTCTTGCATTTTGTTTTGTACTTAAAATCATCGAATTTAGCAATATTTTGACCTTTATCATCCCCTTTTCCGTTATGTGATTTAAACAAAATATCATCGAATTACGCCGTTTTTCCACATTTTTGTGAATTTTCAGTTTATTGTTAGTAAGTAATTAAATATACGATAAAAATTATGCAAACACATAATTGATCAGAAAATAACCTTAAATACTTCATTTTCAATCATCTATTTGTTTCTCGTTAAAATACTGAGTAAGATATTAAAAAGGGGAGAAGTTCTGTTTTGTTGCATATGTCGACGTTTCAGCCGGATTAGAACGGTTTTATGTGTACATCTTCCATCGGTAATATAAACGGAAAATCAGGAACATTTTAGTTAATTCTAATGAAAACACATTGATTTTTATCATTTGTATTTGAAACAACATTGTCTTATGTCTTTTCTTGGATCTAAATAATACGAAACCTCGCTCTATGATTTGAAGTTAAAATCCTCAAATATGGTAATATAGTGACTTTTTTCACGTTATTCATGTAGTGTGATTTTACGTATATATATATTCGTTTTAGCAATATTTCGATACTACTTCATGTTTTCTCACGATGTGTCATTTGTCCTTCAGATCTCAGAATTTCGCAAATTTTGCATTTTTAAGCAAGTTTTCTTGCATTTTGCTTTGTACTTAAAATCATCGAATTTAGCAATATTTTGATCTTTATCATCCCCTTTTGCGTTATGTGATTTAAACAAAATATCATCGAATTACGCCGTTTTTCCACATTTTTGTGAATTTTCAGTTTATTGTTAGTAAGTAATTAAATATACGATAAAAATTATGCAAACACATAATTGATCAGAAAATAACCTTAAATACTTCATTTTCAATCATCTATTTGTTTCTCGTTAAAATACTGAGTAAGATATTAAAAAGGGGAGAAGTTCTGTTTTGTTGCATATGTCGACGTTTCAGCCGGATTAGAACGGTTTTATGTGTACATCTTCCATCGGTAATATAAACGGAAAATCAGGAACATTTTAGTTAATTCTAATGAAAACACATTGATTTTTATCATTTGTATTTGAAACAACATTGTCTTATGTCTTTTCTTGGATCTAAATAATACGAAACCAGGCTCTATGATTTGAAGTTAAAATCCTCAGAATAAAAACAGAACTTCTTCCCTTTTCAATATCTTACTCAGTATTTTAACAAGAAACAAATAGATGATTGAAAATGAAGTATTAAAGGTTATTTTCTGCTCAATTATGTGTTTGCATAATTTTTATCGTATATTTAATGAATTAATAACAATAAACTGAAAATTCACAAAAACGTGGAAAAACGGCCTAATTCGAACATATTTTGTTTACGATATGTGATTTGGCCTTCAAATCTCAGAATTTTGCAAATTTTGCATTTTTAAGCAAGTTTCCTTGCATTTTGTTTTGTACTAAAAATCATCGAATTTAGCAATATTTTGACCTTTATCATCCCTTTTCCTTTGTGTGATGTAAACAAAATATTATCGAATTAGGCCGTTTTTCCACGTTTTTGTGAATTTTCAGTTTATTGTTATTATTTCATTAAATATACGATAAAAATTATGCAAACACATAATTGATCAGAAAATAACCTTAAATACTTCATTTTCAATCATCTATTTGTTTCTTGTTAAAATACTGAGTAAGATATTGAAAAGGGGAGAAGTTCAGTTTTTTTTTGCATATATCGACGTTTCAGCCGGATTAGAACGGTTTTACGTGTACATCTTCCATTGGTAATATAAACCGAAAATCAGGAACATTTTAGTTAATTTTAATGAAAACACATTGATTTTCATCCTTTGTATTGGAAGCAACATCTTTATACGTCTTTTCTAGGGTCTAAAAAATACGAAACGTTGCTCTATGATTCGAAGTTAAAATTCTCAAATTTGGTATAATAATTACTTTTTTCACAATTTCATGTAGTTTGATATTACGCAATTATATTCCTTTTTACCAATAATTCGATATTATTTCATGTAGTATCACGATATGTGATTTGGCCTTCAAATCTCAGATTTTCGCATAATATTGCATTTTAAGCAAGTTTTCTTGCATTTTGTTTCGTACTAAAAATCATCGAATTCAGCAATATTTTGACGTCTATCATCCCCTTTTCCTTTATGTGATATAAACAAAATATCATCTTATTAGGCAATATTTTGCTGTTTTTCCACGTTTTTGTGAATTTTCAGTTTATTGTTATTAATTCATTAAATATAAGATAAAAATGATGCAAACACATAATTGATTAGAAATTAACCTTCAACACATCATTTTCAATCAACTATTTGTTTCTCGATAAAATACTGAGTAAGATTTTGTAAAGGGGAGAAGTTCTGTTTTTATTGCATATATCGACGTTTCAGCCGGATTAAAGCGGTTTTACGTGTACATCTTCCATCGGTAATATAAACGGAAAATCAAGAACATTTTAGTTAATTCTAATGAAAACACATTGATTTTTATCATTTGTATTTGTAACAACATTGTCATATGTCTTTTCTTGGATCTAAATAATATGAAACCTCGCTCTATGATTTGAAGTTAAAATCCTCATATATGGTAATAAAGTAACTTTTTTCACGTTATTCATGTAGTGTGATTTTACGTATATATATTCGTTTTTACCAATATTTCGATACTACTTCATGTTTTCTCACGGTGTGTGATTTGCCCTTCAAATCTCAGAATTTCGCAAATTTTGCATTTTTAAGCAAGTTTTCTTGCATTTTGTTTTGTACTAAAAATCATCGAATTTAGCAATATTTTGACCTTTATCATCCCCTTTTCCTTTGTGTGATGTAAACAAAATATTATCGAATTAGGCCGTTTTTCCACGTTTTTGGGAATTTTCAGTTTATTGTTATTAATTCATTAATACGATAAAAATTATGCAAACACATAATTGATCAGAAAATAACCTTAAATACTTCATTTTCAATCATCTATTTGTTTCTTGTTAAAATACTGAGTAAGATATTGAAAAGGGGAGAAGTTCTGTTTTTATTGCATATATCGACGTTTCAGCCGGATTAGAACGGTTTTACGTGTACATCTTCCATCGGTAATATAAACCGAAAATCAGGAACATTTTAGTTAATTTTAATGAAAACACATTGATTTTTATCATTTGTATTGGAAGCAACATCTTTATACGTCTTCTCTAGGGTCTAAAAAATACGAAACGTCGCTCTATGATTCGAAGTTAAAATCCTCAAATTTGGTATAATAATGACTTTTTTCACAATTTCATGTAGTTTGATATTACGTAATTATATTCCTTTTTACCAATAATTCGATATTATTTCACGTAGTATCACGATATGTCATTTGGCCTTCAAATCTCAGATTTTCGCATAATATTGCATTTTAAGCAAGTTTTCTTGCATTTTGTTTCGTACTAAAAATCATCGAATTCAGCAATATTTTGACGTTTATCATCCCCTTTTCCTTTATGTGATATAAACAAAATATCATCTTATTAGGCAATATTTTGCTGTTTTTCCACGTTTTTGTGAATTTTCAGTTTATTGTTATTTATTCATTAAATATACGATAAAAATGATGCAAACACATAATTGATTAGAAATTAACCTTAAACACTTCATTTTCAATCAACTATTTGTTTCTCGATAAAATACTGAGTAAGATATTGGAAAGGGGAGAAGTTCTGTTTTTATTGCATATATCGACGTTTCAGCCGGATTAAAGCGGTTTTACGTGTAAATCTTCCATCGGTAATATAAACGGAAAATCAAGAACATTTTAGTTAATTCTAATGAAAACACATTGATTTTTATCATTTGTATTTGAAACAACATTGTCATATGTCTTTTCTTGGATCTAAATAATACAAAACCCTCGCTCTATGATTTGAAGTTAAAATCCTCATATATGGTAATATAGTGACTTTTTCACGTTATTCATGTAGTGTGACTTTACGTATATATACTCGTTTTTACCAATATTTCGATACTACTTCATGTTTTCTCACGATGTGATTTGCCCTTCAAATCTCAGAATTTCGCAAATTTTGCATTTTTAAGCAAGTTTTCTTGCATTTTGTTTTGTACTAAAAATCATCGAATTTAGCAATATTTTGACGTGTATGACCCGTTTCATTTATGTGATTTAAACAAAATATCATCGAATTAGGCCATATTTTGCCGATTTTTCACGTTTTGTGAAATTTTCAGTTTATTGGTATTAATTTATTAAATATATGATAAAAATGATGCAAACACATAATTGATTAGATAATAACCTTAAATACTTCATTTTCAATCATCTATTTGTTTCTCGTTAAAATACTGAGTAAGATATTGAAAAGGGGAGAAGTTCGGTTTTTATTGCATATATCGACGTTTTTTTAACCGGAATAGAGCGGTTTTACGTGTACATCTTCCATCGGCAGTATAAACGAAAAATCAGGAACATTTTAGGTAATTCTAATGAAAACACATTGATTTTTATCATTTGTATTGGAAACAACATTGTCATATGTCTTTTCTTTTATCTAAACAATACGAAACCTCGCTTTATGATTCGTAGTTAAAATCCTCAAATTTGGTATAATAGCGACTTTATTCATTTTTTCATGTAGTTTGATATTACGTAAATATGTTCATTTTTACCAATACTTCGATACTATTTCATGTAGTATCACGATATGTGATTTGCCCTTGAAATCTCAAAATTTCGCATAATATTGCGTTTTAAGCAAGTTTTCTTGCATTTTGTTTCGTACTAAAAATCATCGAATTTAGCAATATTTTGACGTATATCATCCTCTTTTCCTTTATGCGATTTAAACAAAATATCATCGAATTAGGCAATATTTTGCCGTTTTTCCACGTTTTTGTGAATTTTCAGTTTATTGTTATTAATTCATTAAATATACGATAAAAATGATGCAAACACATAATTGATTAGAAATTAACCTTAAATACTTCATTTCCAATCAACTATTTGTTTCTCGTTAAAATACAGAGTAAGATATTGAAAAGGGGAGAAGTTCTGTTTTTATTGCATGTATCATAAGCATATCATATTGCATATTGATATATATCATATTGATATATATGATATATATCATATTGCATATATCATGCATATATATAAGCAAGAAAACTTGCTTAAAAATGCAAAATTTGCGAAATTCTGAGATTTGAAGGGCAAATCACACATCGTGAGAAAACATGAAGTAGTATCGAAATATTGGTAAAAACGAATATATATACGTAAAATCACACTACATGAATAACGTGAAAAAAGGCACTATATTACCATATTTGAGGATTTTAACTTCAAATCATAGAGCGGGGTTTCGTATTATTTAGATCCAAGAAAAGACATATGACAATGTTGTTTCAAATACAAATGATAAAAATCAATGTATTTTCATTAGAATTAACTAAAATGTTCCTGATTTACCGTTAATATTACAGTTGGAAGATGTACACGTAAAACCGCTCTAATCCGGCTGAAACGTCGGTATATGCAATAAAACTAGAACTTCTCCCCTTTCATATATCTTACTCAGTATTTTAACGAGAAATAAATAGATGATTGAATTCGATGATTTTTAGTACGAAACAAAATGCAAAAAACTTGCTTAAAATGCAATATAATGCGAAAATCTGAGATTTGAAGGCCAAATCACATATCGTGATACTACATGAAATAATATCGAAATATTGGTAAAAATGAATATATATACGTAATATCAAACTACATAAAATTGTTAAAAAAGTCATTATTATACCAAATTTGAGGTTTTTAACTTCGAATCATAGAGCGACGTTTCGTATTTTTTAGACCCTAGAAAAGACGTATAAAGATGTTGCTTCCAATACAAATGATAAAAATCAATGTGTTTTCATTAAAATTAACTAAAATGTTCCTGATTTTCGGTTTATATTACCGATGGAAGATGTACACGTATCACTCTCTTGAACCTCTGCATCATCCTCTTAATGCTCTGCATCTCTCTCTTCAGCCTCTGCATCACTCTCTCGAGCCTCTGCATCACTCTCTTGAGTCTCTACATCACTCTCTTGAGCCTCTTCATCCCTCTTTTAAGCCTCTGTAACACTCTTTTCAGCCTCTGCGTCCCTTTCTTGAGCCTCTGCATCCATCTCTTGAACTCCTGCATCCCTCTCATGAGCCTCTGCATCCCTCTCTTGAGCCTGTGCATCACTCTCTTAAGCCTCTGCATCCCTCTCTTCAGCCTCTGCATCACTCTCTTGAGTCTCTTCATCCCTCTCTTAAGCCTCTGCATCATTCTCTTCAGCCTCTGCATCACTCTCTTAAGCCTCTGCATCATTCTCTTCACACTCTGCATCACTCTCTTGAGCCTCTGCATCACTCTCCCGAGCCTCTGCATCACTCTTTTAAGCCTCTGCATCATTCTCTTCAGCCTCTGCATCCCTCTCTTCAGCCTCTGCATCCCTCTCTTAAGCCTCTGCATCATTCTCTTCAGCCTCTGCATCCCTCTCTTAAGCCTCTCCATCATTCTTTTCAGCCTCTGCATTCTTCTACTAAGCGTCTGCATCACTCTCTTGATCCTCTGCATCCCTTTCTTAAGCCTCTGCATCATTCTCTTGAGCCCCAGCATCATTCTCTTGAGCCTCTGCATCCCTCTCTTAAGCCTCTGCGTCATTCCCGTGTGCCTCTGCATCACTCTCTTGATCCACTGCATCAATCTCTTAAGGCTCTGCATCTCTCTCTTCCGCCTCTGCATCACTCTCTCGTGCCTCTGCATCACTCTCTTGAGCCTCTACATCCCTCTCTGTTGAGCCTCTGCATCCCTCTCTTAAGCCTCTGAATCCCTCTCTTGAGCCTCTGCATCACTCTCTCGAACCTCTGCATCACTCCCTTGATCCTCTGCATCACTCTCTTGATCCTCTGTGTCACTCTCTTAAGCCTCTGCATCACTCTCTAGAGCCTCTGCATTACTCTCTTCAGCTTCTGCATCTCTCTCTTAAGCCTTTGCTTCCCTCTCTTGATCCTCTGCATCACTTTCTTGAGCCTCTGCATCCATCTCTTTAGCCTCTGCATCACTCTCACGAGCCTCTGCATCACCATCTTAAGCCTCTGCATCACCCTCTTAAGCCTCTGCATCCCTATTTTGAGCCAGTGCATCCCTTTCTTGAGCCTCTGCACCCCTCTCATGAACTCCTGCATCCCTCTCATGAGCCTCTCCATCCCTCTCTTGAGCCTTTGCATCACTCTCTTAAGCCTCTGCTTCACTCACCTGATCCTCTTCATCACTCTCTTAAGCCTCTGCATCACTCTCTTGATCCTCTCCATCACTCTCTTTAGCCTCTGCATCCCTCTCTTGAGCCTCTGCATCACTCTATTGAGCCTCTGCATCCCTCTCTTGAGCCTCTGCATCACTCTCTTGAGCCTCTGCATCACTTTCTTGAGCCTCTGCATCCCTCTCTTGAGCCTCTGCATCATTCTCATGAGCCTCTGCATCACCCTCTTAAGCCTCTGCATCCCTATTTTGAGCCAGTGCATCCCTTTCTTGAGCCTCTGCACCCCTCTCATGAACTCCTGCATCCCTCTCATGAGCCTCTCCATTCCTCTCTTGAGCCTTTGCATCACTCTCTTAAGCCTCTGCTTCCCTCACCTGATCCTCTTCATCACTCTCTTAAGCCTCTGCATCACTCTCTTGATCCTCTCCTTCACTCTCTTTAGCCTCTGCATCGCTCTCTTGAGCCTCTGCATCACTCTATTGAGCCTCTGCATCCCTCTCTTGAGACTCTGCATCATTCTCTTGAGCCTCTGCATCCCTCTCATAAGCCTCTGCATCGATCTCTTGAGCCTCTGCATCACTCTCTTTAGCCTCTGCATCACTCTCTTAAGCCTCTGCATCTCTCTCTTTAGCCTCTGCATCGCTCTCTTGAGCCTCTGCATCCCTCTCTTGAGCCTCTGCATCACTCTCTTGAGCCTCTGCATCACTCTCTTGAGACTTTGCATCCCTCTCTTAAGCCTTTGCATCACTCTCTTGAGCCTCTGCATCACTTTCTTGAGCCTCTGCATCACTCTCTTGAGCCTCTGCATCACTCTCTTGAGCCTCTGCATCAATCTCTTGAGCCTCTGCATCAATCTCTTACGCCTCTGCAACACTCTCTTGAGCCTCTGCATCACTCTCTTGAGCCTCTGCATCATTCTCTTGAGCCTCTGCATCCCTCTCATAAGCCTCTGCATCATTCTCTTGAGCCTCTGCATCACTCTCTTTAGCCTTTGCATCACTCTCTTAAGCCTCTGCATCTCTCTCTTCAGCCTCTGCATCGCTTTCTTGAGCCTCTGCATCCCTCTCTTGAGCCTCTGCATCACTCTCTTCAGCCTCTGCATCCCTCTCTTGAGCCTCTGCATCATTCTCCTAGGCCTCTGCATCACTCTCATGAGCCTCTGCATTACTCACGTGAGCCTCTACATCCCTCTCTTGAGCCTCTGCATCACTCTCTTGAGCCTCTGCATCACTCTCTTGAGCCTCTGCATAAATCTCTTCAGCCTCTGCAACACTCTCTTTAGCCTCTGTATCACTCTCGTAAGCCTCTGCATCCCTCACTTGATTCTCTGCATCACTCTCGTAAGCCTCTGCATCAGTCTCCTGAGCCTCTGCATAACTCTTTTTAGCCTCTGCGTCACTCTAGTATGCCTCTGCATATCTCTCTTCAGCCTCTGCATCACTCTCTGGAGCCTCTGCATCCCTCTCTTAAGCCTCTGCATCACTCTCTTCAGCCTCTGCATCCCTCTCTTTAGCCTCAGCATCACTCTCTTGTGCCTCTGCATCCTTCTCTTGAACTACTGCATCCCTCTCATGAGCCTCTGCATCCCTCTCTTTAGCCTTTGCATAACTCTCTTAAGCCTCTGCATCTCTCTCTTGAGCCTCTACATCACTCTCTTGAGCATCTGCATTACTCTCTTCAGCCTCTGCATCCCTCACTTAAGCCTTTGCATCATTCTCTTCAGCCTCTGCATCCCTCTCTTAAGCCTCTGCACCATTCTCTTCAGCCTCTGCATTCCTCAAAAAGCGTCTGCATCACTCTGTTGATTCTCTGCATCCCTCTCTTAAGCCTCTGCATCATTCTCTAGAGCCCCCTGCATCATTCTCTTGATCCTCTGAATCTCTCTCTTAAGCCTCTACATCATTCCCTTCTGCCTCTGCATCACTCTCTTGAACCTCTGCATCATCCTCTTAATGCTCTGATTCTCTCTCTTCAGCCTCTGCATCACTCTCTCGAGCCTCTGCATCACTCTCTTGAGCCTCTACATCCCTCTCTTGAGCCTCTTCATCCCTCTTTTAAGCCTCTGCAACACTCTTTTCAGCCTCTGCATCACTCTCTTAAGCCTCTGCATCCCTCTCCTGATCCTCCTGATCAAGAGAGTGATGCAGAGGCTCAAGAGAGGTATGCAGAGGCTAAAGAGAGTGATGGAGAGGATGAAGAGAGTGATGCAGAGGCTCGAGAGAGTGATGCAGAGGCTCAAGAGAGGAATTCAGAGGCTTAACAGAGTGATGCAGATGCCTCAAGAGAGTGATGCATAGGCTCAAGAGAGTGATGCAGAGGATCAGGAGAGGGATGCAGAGGCTTAAGAGAGTGATGCAGAGGCTGAAAAGAGTGTTGCAGAGGCTTAAAAGAGGGATGAAGAGGCTCAAGAGAGGGATGTAGAGGCTCAAGAGAGTAATGCAGAGGCTCGAGAGAGTGATGCAAAGGCTGAAGAGAGAGATGCAGAGCATTAAGAGGATGATGCAGAGGCTTAAGAGAGGGATGTAGAGGCTGAAGAGAGGGATGCAGAGGCTCAAGAGAGTGATGCAGAGGCTTAAGAGAGGGATGCAGAGGCTGAAGAGAATGATGCAGAGGCTTAAAAGAGTGATGTAGAGGCTCAGGAGAGTGATGCAGAGCCTCAAGAGAGTGATGCAGAGTGTGAAGAGAATGATGCAGAGGCTTAAGAGAGTGATGCAGAGGCTGAAGAGAATGATGCAGAGGCTTAAGAGAGGGATGAAGAGACTCAAGAGAGTGATGAAGAGGCTGAAGAGAGGGATGCAGAGGCTTTAGAGAGTGATGCAAAGGCTCAAGAGAGGGATGCAGAGGCTCATGAGAGGGATGCAGGAGTTCAAGAGATGGATGCAGAGGCTCAAGAAAGGGACGCAGAGGCTTACGAAAGTGATGCAGAGGCTCAAAATGGGGATGCAGAGGTTTAAGAGGGTGATGCAGAGGCTTAAGAGAGGGATGCAGAGGCACAAGAGAGTGATGCAGAGGCGGAAGAGAGAGATGCAGAGCCTTAAGAGATTGATTGATTGATTGATTGATTTCTCTGCATCAATGATTGATTGATGCAGAGGCTTAAGAGGGTGATGCAGAGGCTCAAGAGAGTGATGCAGAGGCTCAAGAGAGGGATGCAGAGGCTCAATAGAGTGATGCAGAGGCTCAAGAGAGGGATGCAGAGGCTAAAGAGAGTGATGGAGAGGATCAAGAGAGTGATGCAGAGGCTTAAGAGAGTGATGAAGAGGATCAGGTGAGGGAAGCAGAGGCTTAAGAGAGTGATGCAAAGGCTCAAGAGAGGGATGGAGAGGCTCATGAGAGGGATGCAGGAGTTCATGAGAGGGGTGCAGAGGCTCAAGAAAGGGATGCACTGGCTCAAAATAGGGATGCAGAGGCTTAAGAGGGTGATGCAGAGGCTTAAGAGGGTGATACAGAGGCTCATGAGAGTGATGCAGAGGCTAAAGAGATGGATGCAGAGGCTCAAGAAAGTGATGCAGAGGATCAAGAGAGGGAAGCAAAGGCTTAAGAGAGAGATGCAGAAGCTGAAGAGAGTAATGCAGAGGCTCTAGAGAGTGATGCAGAGGCTTAAGAAAGTGACACAGAGGATCAAGAGAGTGATGCAGAGGATCAAGGGAGTGATGCAGAGGTTCAAGAGAGTGATGCAGAGGCTCAAAAGAGGGATTCAGAGGCTTAAGAGAGGGATGCAGAGGCTCAACAGAGAGGGATGTAGAGGCTCAAGAGAGTGATGCAGAGGCACGAGAGAGTGATGCAGAGGCGGAAGAGAGAGATGCAGAGCCTTAAGAGATTGATGCAGTGGATCAAGAGAGTGATGCAGAGGCACACGGGAATGACGTAGAGGCTTAAGAGAGGGATGCAGAGGCTCAAGAGAATGATGCTGGGGCTCAAGAGAATGATGCAGAGGCTTAAGAAAGGGATGCAGAGGATCAAGAGAGTGATGCAGACGCTTAGTAGAGGAATGCAGAGGCTGAAAAGAATGATGGAGAGGCTTAAGAGAGGGATGCAGAGGCTGAAGAGAATGATGCAGAGGCTTAAGAGAGGGATGCAGAGGCTGAAGAGAGGGATGCAGAGGCTGAAGAGAATGATGCAGAGGCTTAAAAGAGTGATGCAGAGGCTCGGGAGAGTGATGCAGAGGCTCAAGAGAGTGATGCAGAGTGTGAAGAGAATGATGCAGAGGCTTAAGAGAGTGATGCAGAGGCTGAAGAGAATGATGCAGAGGCTTAAGAGAGGGATGAAGAGACTCAAGAGAGTGATGCAGAGGCTGAAGAGAGGGATGCAGAGGCTTAAGAGAGTGATGCACAGGCTCAAGAGAGGGATGCAGAGGCTCATGAGAGGGATGCAGGAGTTCAAGAGATGGATGCAGAGGCTCAAGAAAGGGACGCAGAGGCTTAAGAAAGTGATGCAGAGGCTCAAAATAGGGATGCAGAGGCTTAAGAGGGTGATGCAGAGGCTCAAGAGAGTGATGCAGAGGCTCAAGAGAGGGATGCAGAGGCTCAATAGAGTGATGCAGAGGCTCAAGAGAGGGATGCAGAGGCTAAAGAGAGTGATGGAGAGGATCAAGAGAGTGATGCAGAGGCTCGAGAGAGTGATGCAGAGGCTCAAGAGAGGGATTCAGAGGCTTAAGAGGGTGATGCAGAGGCTCAAGAGAGTGATGCAGAGGCTCAAGAGAGGGATGCAGAGGCTCAATAGAGTGATGCAGAGGCTCAAGAGAGGGATGCAGAGGCTAAAGAGAGTGATGCAGAGGATCAGGAGAGGGATGCAGAGGCTTAAGAGAGTGATGCAGAGGCTGAAAAGAGTGTTGCAGAGGCTTAAAAGAGGGATGAAGAGGCTCAAGAGAGTGATGTAGAGACTCAAGAGAGTGATGCAGAGGCTCGAGAGAGTGATGCAGAGGCTGAAGAGAGAGATGCAGAGCATTAAGAGGATGATGCAGAGGTTCAAGAGAGTGATACGTGTACATCTTCCATCGGTAATATAAACCGAAAATCAGGAACATTTTAGTTAATATTAATGAAAACACATTGATTTTTATCATTTGTATTGGAAGCAACATCTTTATACGTCTTTTCTAGGGTCTAAAAAATACGAAACGTCGCTCTATGATTCGAAGTTAAAAACCTCAAATTTGGTATAATAATGACTTTTTTAACAATTTTATGTAGTTTGATATTACGTATATATATTCATTTTTACCAATATTTCGATATTATTTCATGTAGTATCACGATATGTGATTTGGCCTTCAAATCTCAGATTTTCGCATAATATTGCATTTTAAGCAAGTTTTTTTGCATTTTGTTTCGTACTAAAAATCATCGAATTCAATCATCTATTTATTTCTCGTTAAAATACTGAGTAAGATATATGAAAGGGGAGAAGTTCTAGTTTTATTGCATATACCGACGTTTCAGCCGGATTAGAGCGGTTTTACGTGTACATCTTCCAACTGTAATATTAACGGTAAATCAGGAACATTTTAGTTAATTCTAATGAAAACACATTGATTTTTATCACTTGTATTTGAAACAACATTGTCATATGTCTTTTCTTGGATCTAAATAATACGAAACCTCGCTCTATGATTTGAAGTTAAAATCCTCAAATATGGTAATATAGTGACTTTTTTCACGTTATTCATGTAGTGTGATTTTACGTATATATATTCGTTTTTACCAATATTTCGATACTACTTCATGTTTTCTCACGATGTGTGATTTGCCCTTCAAATCTCAGAATTTCGCAAATTTTGCATTTTTAAGCAAGTTTTCTTGCTTATATATATGCATGATATATGCAATATGATATATATCATATATATCAATATGATATATATCAATATGCAATATGATATGCTTATGATACATGCAATAAAAACAGAACTTCTCCCCTTTTCAATATCTTACTCTGTATTTTAACGAGAAACAAATAGTTGATTGGAAATGAAGTATTTAAGGTTAATTTCTAATCAATTATGTGTTTGCATCATTTTTATCGTATATTTAATGAATTAATAACAATAAACTGAAAATTCACAAAAACGTGGAAAAACGGCAAAATATTGCCTAATTCGATGATATTTTGTTTAAATCGCATAAAGGAAAAGAGGATGATATACGTCAAAATATTGCTAAATTCGATGATTTTTAGTACGAAACAAAATGCAAGAAAACTTGCTTAAAACGCAATATTAAGCGAAATTTTGAGATTTCAAGGGCAAATCACATATCGTGATACTACATGAAATAGTATCGAAGTATTGGTAAAAATGAACATATTTACGTAATATCAAACTACATGAAAAAATGAATAAAGTCGCTATTATACCAAATTTGAGGATTTTAACTACGAATCATAAAGCGAGGTTTCGTATTGTTTAGATAAAAGAAAAGACATATGACAATGTTGTTTCCAATACAAATGATAAAAATCAATGTGTTTTCATTAGAATTACCTAAAATGTTCCTGATTTTTCGTTTATATTGCCGATGGAAGATGTACACGTAAAACCGCTCTATTCCGGTTAAAAAAACGTCGATATATGCAATAAAAACCGAACTTCTCCCCTTTTCAATATCTTACTCAGTATCTTAACGAGAAACAAATAGATGATTGAAAATGAAGTATTTAACGTTAATTTCTAATCAATTATGTGTTTGCATCATTTTTATCATATATTTAATAAATTAATACCAATAAACTGAAAATTTCACAAAACGTGAAAAATCGGCAAAATATGGCCTAATTCGATGACATTTTGTTTAAATCACATAGAGGAAAAGTTGATGATAAACGTCAAAATATTGCTAAATTCGATGATTTTTAGTACGAAACAAAATGCAAGAAAACTTACTTAAAACGCAATATTAGGCGAAATTCTGAGATCTGAAGGCAAAATCACATATCGTGATACTGCATGAAATAGTATTGAAGTGTTGGTAAAAATGAACATATTTAAAATGAACATATCAAACTACATGAAAAACGTGAAAAAAACACTATTATACCAAATTTGAGGATTTTAACTACGAATCAAAAAGCGAGGTTTCGTATTGTTTAGATCCAAGAAAAGGCATATGACAATGTTGTTTCCAATACAAATGATAAAAATCAATGATTTTTCATTAGAATTAACTAAAATGTTCCTGATGTTCCGTTTATATTACCGATGGAAGATGTACACGTAAAACCGTTCTAATCCGGTTGAAACGTCGATATATGCAATAAAAACCGAACTTCTCCCCTTTTCAATATCTTACTCAGTATTTTAACGAGAAACAAATTAGTGATTGAAAATGAAGTATTTAAGGCTATTATCTAATCAATTATGTTTGCATCATTTTTATCGTATATATAATGAATTAACACCAATAAACTGAAAATTCACAAAAACGTGGAAAAACGGCAAAATATTGCCTAATTCAATGATATTTTGTTTAAATCACACATAGGAAAAGGGGATGATAAACGTCAAAATATTGCTAAATTCTAAGATTTTTAGTACAAAACAAAATGCAAGAAACTTGCTTAAAAATGCAAAGTTTGCGAAATTCTGAGCTATGACGACCAAATCACATATCGTGAGAAAACATGAAGTAGTATCGAAATATTGGTAAAAATGAATATATTTACGGAAAATGACAATACATGAAAAACGTGAAAAAAGTTACTATTTTACCATATTTGTGGATTTTAACTTCAAATCATAGAGCAAGGTTTCGTATTAAGAAGATTCAAGAAAAGACATATGACAATGTTGTTTCCATTACAAATGATAAATATCAATGACTTTTCATTAGAATTAACTAAAATGTTCCTGATTTTCCGTTTATATTACCCATGGAAGATGTACACGTAAAACTGCTCTTATCCGGCTGAAACGTCGATATATGTAATAAAGCAGAACTTCTCCCCTTCTCAATATCTCACTCTGTCTTTTTACGAGAAACAAATAGTTGATTGAAAATGAAGTATTTAAGGTTAATTTCTAATCAGTTATGTGTTTGTATCATTTTTATCGTATATTTAATGAATTAATACCAATAAACTGAAAATTCACAAAAACGTGGAAAAACGGCAAAATATTGCCTAATTCGATGATATTTTGTTTAAATCACACAAAGAAAAAGGGGATGATAAACGTCAAAATATTGCTAAATTCGAAGATTTTTAGTACAAAACAAAATGCAAGAAACTTGCTTAAAAATGCAAAGTTTGCGAAATTCTGAGCTATGACGACCAAATCACATATCGTGAGAAAACATGAAGTAGTATCGAAATATTGGTAAAAATGAATATATTTACGTAAAATCACACTACATGAAAAACGTGAAAAAAGTCACTATTTTACCATATTTGAGGATTTTAACTTCAAATCATAGAGCGAGGTTTCGTATTAAGAAGATCCAAGAAAAGACATATGACAATGTTGTTTCCATTACAAATGAGAAATATCAATGACTTTTCATTAGAATTAACTAAAATGTTCCTGATTTTCCGTTTATATTACCGATGGAAGATGTACACGTAAAACCGCTCTAATCCGGCTGAAACGTCGATATATGCAATAAAAACAGAACTTCTCTCCTTTTCAATATCTTACTCTGTATTTTAACGAGAAACAAATAGTTGATTGAAAATGAAGTATTTAAGGTTAATTTCTAATCAATTATGTGTCTGCATCATTTTTATCGTATATTTAATGAATTAATACCAATAAACTGAAAATTCACAAAAACGTGGAAAAACGGCAAAATATTGCCTAATTTGATGATATTTTGTTTAAATCACATAGAGGAAAAGTGGATGATAAACGTCAAAATATTGCTAAATTCGATGATTTTTAGTACGAAACAAAATGCAAGAAAACTTGCTTTAACGCAATATTTTGTGAAATTCTAAAATTTGAAGGCCAAATCACATATCGTGATACTGCATAAAATAGTATCGAAGTATTGGTAAAAATGAACATATTTACGTAATATCAAACTACATGAAAAACGTGAAAAAAATCACTATTATAGCAAATTTGAGGATTTTAACTACGAATCATAAAGCGAGGTTTCGTATTGTTTAGATCCAAGAAAAGACATATGACAATGTTGTTTCCAATACAAATGATAAAAATCAATGTGTTTTCATTAGAATTAACTAAAATGTTCCTGATGTTCCGTTTATATTACCGATGGAAGATGTACACGTAAAACCGCTCTAATCCGGCTGAAACGTCGATATTTGCAATAAAAACAGAACTTCTCCCCTTTTGAACATCTTACTCTGTATTTTAACGAGAAATAAATAGTTGATTGAAAATTAAATATTTAAGGTTAATTTCTAATCAGTTATGTGTTTGTATCATTTTTATCGTATATATAATGAATTAATACCAATAAAATGAAAATTCACAAAAACGTGGAAAAACTGCAAAATATTGCCTAATTCGATGATATTTTGTTTAAATCACACATAGGAAAAGGGGATGATAAACGTCAAAATATTGCTAAATTCGAAGATTTTTAGTACAAAACAAAATGCAAGAAACTTGCTTAAAAATGCAAAGTTTGCGAAATTCTGAGATATGACGGCCAAATCACATATCGTGAAAAAACATGAAGTAGTATCGAAATATTCGTAAAAATGAACATATATACGTAATATCAAACTACATGAAAAACGTGAAAAAAATCACTATTATACCAAAATTGAGGATTTTAACTACGAATCATAAAGCGAGGTTTCGTATTGTTTAGATCCAAGAAAAGACATATGACAATGTTGTTTCCAATACAAATGATAAAAATCAATGAGTTTTCATTAGAATTAACTAAAATGTTCCTGATGTTCCGTTTATATTACCGATGGAAGATGTACACGTAAAACCGCTCTAATCCGGCTGAAACGTCGATATATGCAATAAAAAGAGAACTTCTCCCCTTTTTAACATCTTACTCTGTATTTTACCGAGAAACAAATAGTTGATTGAAAATGAAGTATTTAAGGTTAATTTCTAATCAGTTATGTGTTTGTATCATTTTTATCGTATATATAATGAATTAATACCAATAAAATAAAAATTCACAAAAACGTGGAAAAACTGCAAAATATTGCCTAATTCGATGATATTTTGTTTAAATAACACATAGGAAAAGGATATGATAAACGTCAAAATATTGCTAAATTCGAAAATTTTTAGTACAAAACAAAATGCAAGAAACTTGCTTAAAAATGCAAAGTTTGCGAAATTCTGAGATATGACGGCAAAATCACATATCGTGAAAAAACATGAAGTAGTATCGAAATATTGGTAAAAATGAACATATTTACGTAATATCAAACTACATGAAAAACGTGAAAAAATCACTATTTTACCAAATTTAAGGATTTTAACTACGAATCATAAAGCGAGGTTTCGTATTGTTAAGATCCAAGAAAAGACATATGACAATGTTGTTTCCAATACAAATGATAAAAATCAATGTGTTTTCATTAGAATTACTTAAAATGTTCCTGATTTTTCGTTTATATTACCGATGGAAGATGTACACGTAAAACCGCTCTATTCCGGTTGAAACGTCGATATATGCAATAAAAACCGAATTTCTCCCCTTTTCAATATCTTTTTAAGTATTTTAACGAGAAACAAATAGGTGATTGAAAATGAAGTATTTAAGGCTATTATCTAATCAATTATGTGTTTGCATCATTTTTGTCGTATATATAATGAATTAACACCAATAAACTGAAAATTCACAAAAACGTGGAAAAACGGCTAAATATTGCCTAATTCGATGATATTTTGTTTAAATCACAAAAAGGAAAAGGGGATGATAAACGTCAAAATATTGCTAAATTCGATGGTTTTTAGTACAAAACAAAATGCAAGAAACTTGCTTAAAAATGCAGAGTTTGCGAAATTCTGAAATATGACGGCCAAATCACATATCGTGAGAAAACATGAAGTAGTATCGAAATATTGGTAAAAATGAATATATTTACGGAAAATGACATTACATGAAAAACGTGAAAAAAGTTACTATTTTATCATATTTGTGGATTTTAACTTCAAATCATAGAGCAAGGTTTCGTATTAAGAAGATTCAAGAAAAGACATATGACAATGTTGTTTCCATTACAAATGATAAATATCAATGACTTTTCATTAGAATTAACTAAAATGTTCCTGATTTTCCGTTTATATTACCGATGGAAGATGTACACGTAAAACTGCTCTTATCCGGCTGAAACGTCGATATATGTAATAAAGCAGAACTTCTCCCCTTTTCAATATCTCACTCTGTATTTTAACGAGAAACAAATAGTTGATTGAAAATGAAGTATTTAAGGTTAATTTCTAATCAGTTATGTGTTTGTATCATTTTTATCGTATATTTAATGAATAAACTGAAAATAAACCAATAAACCAATAAACTGAAAATTCACAAAAACGTGGAAAAACGGCAAAATATTGCCTAATTCGATGATATTTTGTTTAAATCACACAAAGAAAAAGGGGATGATAAACGTGAAAATATTGCTAAATTCGAAGATTTTTAGTACAAAACAAAATGCAAGAAACTTGCTTAAAAATGCAAAGTTTGCGAAATTCTGAGCTATGACGACCAAATCACATATCGTGAGAAAACATGAAGTAGTATCGAAATATTGGTAACAATGAATATATTTACGTAAAATCACACTACATGAAAAACGTGAAAAAGTCACTATTTTACCATATTTGAGGATTTTAACTTCAAATCATAGAGCGAGGTTTCGTATTAAGAAGATCCAAGAAAAGACATATGACAGTGTTTTTTCCAATACAAGTGATAGAAATCAATGAGTTTTCATTAGAATTAACTAAAATGTTCCTGATTTTCCGTTTATATTACCGATGGAAGATGCACACGTAAAACCGCTCTAATCCGGCTGAAACGTCGATATATGCAATAAAAACAGAACTTCTCCCCTTTTCAATATCTTACTCTGTATTTTAACGAGAAACAAATAGTTGATTGAAAATCAAGTATTTAAGGTTAATTTCTAATCAATTATGTGTCTGCATCAGTTTTATCGTATATTTAATGAATTAATACCAATAAACTGAAAATTCACAAAAACGTGGAAAAACGGCAAAATATTGCCTAATTCAATGATATTTTGTTTAAATCACAAAAAGGAAAAGGGGATGATAAACGTCAAAATATTGCTAAATTCGAAGATTTTTAGTACAAAACAAAATGCAAGAAACTTGCTTAAAAATGCAAAGTTTGCGAAATTCTGAGATATGACGGCCAAATCACATATCGTGAAAAAACATAAAGTAGTATCGAAATATTGGTAAAAATGAACATATTTACGTAATATCAAACTACATGAAAAACGTGAAAAAAATCACTATTATACCAAAATTGAGGATTTTAACTACGAATCATAAAGCGAGGTTTCGTATTGTTTAGATCCAAGAAAAGACATATGACAATGTTGTTTCCAATACAAATGATAAAAATCAATGAGTTTTCATTAGAATTAACGAAAATGTTCCTGATGTTCCGTTTATATTACCGATGGAAGATGTACACGTAAAACCGCTCTAATCCGGTTGAAACGTCGATATATGCAATAAAAACAGAACTTCTCCCCTTTTCAACATCTTACTCTGTATTTTAACGAGAAACAAATAGTTGATTGAAAATGAAGTATTTAACGTTAATTTTTAGTCAGTTATGTGTTTGTATCATTTTTATCGTATATTTAATGAATTAATACCAATAAACTGAAAGTTCACAAAAACGTGGAAAAACGGCAAAATATTGCCTAATTCGATGATATTTAGTTTAAATCACACAAAAGAAAAGGGGATGATGAACGTCAAAATATTGCTAAATTCGAAGATTTTTAGTACAAAACAAAATGCAAGAAACTTGCTTAAAAATGCAAAGTTTGCGAAATTCTGAGCTATGACGACCAAATCACATATCGTGAGAAAACATGAAGTAGTATCGAAATATTGGTAAAAATGAATATATTTACGTAAAATCACACTACATGAAAAACGTGAAAAAAGTCACTATTTTACCATATATGAGGATTTTAACTTCAAATCATAGAGCGAGGTTTCGTATTAAGAAGATCCAAGAAAAGACATATGACAATGTTTTTTCCAATACAAGTGATAGAAATCAATGAGTTTTCATTAGAATTACCTAAAATGTTCCTGATTTTCCATTTATATTACCTATGGAAGATGTACACGTAAAACCGCTCTAATCCGGCTGAAACGTCGATATATGCAATAAAAACAGAACTTCTCCCCTTTTCAATATCTTACTCTGTATTTTAACGAGAAACAAATAGTTGATTGAAAATGAAGTATTTAAGGTTAATTTCTAATCAATTATGTGTCTGCATCATTTTTATCGTATATATAATGAATTAATACCAATAAAATGAAAATTCAAAAAAACGTGGAAAAACGGCAAAATATTGCCTTATTCGATGATATTTTGTTAATATCACACATAGGAAAAGGGGATGATAAACGTCAAAATATTGCCAAATTCGAAGATTTTTAGTACAAAACAAAATGCAAGAAACTTGCTTAAAAATGCAAAGTTTGCGAAATTCTGAGATATGACGGCCAAATCACATAACGTGAAAAAACATGAAGTAGTATCGAAATATTGGTAAAAATTAACATATTTACGTAATATCAAACTACATGAAAAACGTGAAAAAAATCACTATTATACCAAAATTTAGGATTTTAACTACGAATCATAAAGCGAGGTTTCGTATTGTTTAGATCCAAGAAAAGACATATGACAATGTTGTTTCCAATACAAATGATAAAAGTCAATGAGTTTTCATTAGAATTAACTAAAATGTTCCTGATGTTCCGTTTATATTACCGATGGAAAATGTACACGTAAAACCGCTCTAATCCGGTTGAAACGTCGATATATGCAATAAAAACAGAACTTCTCCCCTTTTCAACATCTTACTCTGTATTTTAACGAGAAACAAATAGTTGATTGAAAATCAACTTTTATTATTTAACGTTAATTTTTAGTCAGTTATGTGTTTGTATCATTTTTATCGTATATTTAATGAATTAATACCAATAAACTGAAAATTCACAAAAACGTGGAAAAACGGCAAAATATTGCCTAATTCGATGATATTTTGTTTAAATCACACAAAGGAAAAGGGGATGATAAACGTCAAAATATTGCTAAATTCGAAGATTTTTAGTATAAAACAAAATGCAAGAAACTTGCTTTAAAATTCAAAGTTTGCGAAATTCTGAGCTATGACGACCAAATCACATATCGTGAGAAAACATGAAGTAGTATCGAAATATTGGTAAAAATGAATATATTTACGTAAAATCACACTACATGAAAAACGTGAAAAAAGTCACTATTTTACCATATTTGAGGATTTTAACTTCAAATCATAGAGCGAGGTTTCGTATTAAGAAGATCCAAGAAAAGACATATGACAATGTTGTTTCCAATACAAATGATAAAAGTCAATGAGTTTTCATTAGAATTAACTAAAATGTTCCTGATGTTCCGTTTATATTACCGATGGAAGATGTACACGTCAAACCGCTCTAATCCGGCTGAAACGTCGATATATGCAATAAAAACAGAACTTCTCTTCTTTTCAATATCTTACTCTGTATTTCAACGAGAAACAAATAGTTGATTGAAAATGAATTATTTAAGGTTAATTTCTAATCAATTATGTGTCTGCATCATTTTTATCGTATATTTAATAAATTAATACCAATAAACTAAAAATTCACAAAAACGTGGAAAAACGGCAAAATATTGCCTAATTCGATGATATTTTGTTTAAATCACATAGAGGAAAAGTGGATGATAAATGTCAAAATATTGCTAAATTCGATGATTTTTAGTACGAAACAAAATGCAAGAAAACTTGCTTGCACGCAATATTTTGTGAAATTCTAAAATATGAAGGCCAAATCACATATCGTGATACTGCATGAAATAGCATCGAAGTATTGGTAAAAATGAACATATTTACGTAATATCAAACTACATGAAAAACGTGAAAAAAATCACTATTATAGCAAATTTGAGGATTTTAACTACGAATCATAAAGCGAGGTTTCGTATTGTTTAGATCCAAGAAAAGACATATGACAATGTTGTTTCCATTACAAATGATAAATATCAATGACTTTTCATTAGAATTAACTAAAATGTTCCTGATTTTCCGTTTATATTACCGATGGAAGATGTACACGTAAAACTGCTCTAATCCGGCTGAAACGTCGATATATGTAATAAAGCAGAACTTCTCCCCTTTTCAATATCTTACTCTGTATTTTAACGAGAAACAAATAGTTGATTGAAAATGAAGTATTTAACGTTAATTTTTAGTCAGTTATGTGTTTGTATCATTTTTATCGTATATTTAATGAATTAATACGAATAAACTGAAAATTCACAAAAACGTGGAAAAACGGCAAAATATTGCCTAATTCGATGATATTTTGTTTAAATCACACAAAGGAGAAGGGGATGATAAACGTCAAAATATTGCTAAATTCGAAGATTTTTAGTACAAAACAAAATGCAAGAAACTTGCTTAAAAATGCAAAGTTTGCGAAATTCTGAGATATGACGGCCAAATCACATATCGTGAAAAAACATGAAGTAGTATCGAAATATTGGTAAAAATGAACATATTTACGTAATATCAAACTACATGAAAAACGTGAAAAAAATCACTATTATACCAAAATTGAGGATTTTAACTACGAATCATAAAGCGAGGTTTCGTATTGTTTAGATCCAAGAAAAGACATATGACAATGTTGTTTCCAATACAAATGATAAAAATCAATGAGTTTTCATTAGAATTAACTAAAATGTTCCTGATGTTCCGTTTATATTACCGATGGAAGATGTACACGTAAAACCGCTCTAATCCGGTTGAAACGTCGATATATGCAATAAAAACAGAACTTCTCCCCTTTTTAACATCTTACTCTGTATTTTAACGAGAAACAAATAGTTGATTGAAAATGAAGTATTTAACGTTAGTTTTTAGTCAGTTATGTGTTTGTATCATTTTTATCGTATATTTAATGAATTAATACCAATAAACTGAAAATTCACAAAAACGTGGAAAAACGGCAAAATATTGCCTAATTCGATGATATTTTGTTTAAATCACATAGAGGAAAAGTGGATAATAAACGTCAAAATATTGCTAAATTCGATGATTTTTAGTACGAAACAAAATACAAGAAAACTTGCTTTAACGCAATATTTTGTGAAATTCTAAAATATGAAGGCCAAATCACATATCGTGATACTGCATAAAATAGTATCGAAGTATTGGTAAAAATGAACATATTTACGTAATATCAAACTACATTAAAAACGTGAAAAAAATCACTATTATAGCAAATTTGAGGATTTTAACTACGAATCATAAAGCGAGGTTTCGTATTGTTTAGATCCTAGAAAAGACATATGACAATGTTGTTTCCAACACAAATGATAAAAATCAATGTGTTTTCATTAGAATTAACTAAAATGTTCCTGATGCTCCGTTTATATTACCGATGGAAGATGTACACGTAAAACCGCTCTAATCCGGCTGAAACGTCGATATATGCAATAAAAACAGAACTTCTCCCCTTTTCAACATCTTACTCTGTATTTTAACGAGAAACAAATAGTTGATTGAAAATTAAATATTTAAGGTTAATTTCTAATCAGTTATGTGTTTGTATCATTTTTATCGTATATATAATTAATTAATACCAATAAAATGAAAATTCACAAAAACGTGGAAAAACGGCAAAATATTGCCTAATTCGATATTTTGTTAATATCACACATAGGAAAAGGGGATGATAAACGTCAAAATATTGCCAAATTCGAAGATTTTTAGTACAAAACAAAATGCAAGAAACTTGCTTAAAATTGCAAAGTTTGCGAAATTCTGAGATATGACGGCCAAATCACATAACGTGAAAAAACGTGAAGTAGTATCGAAATATTGGTAAAAATGAACATATTTACGTAATATCAAACTACATGAAAAACGTGAAAAAAATCACTATTATACCAAAATTTAGGATTTTAACTACGAATCATAAAGCGAGGTTTCGTATTGTTTAGATCCAAGAAAAGACATATGACAATGTTGTTTCCAATACAAATGATAAAAGTCAATGAGTTTTCATTAGAATTAACTAAAATGTTCCTGATGTTCCGTTTATATTACCGATGGAAGATGTACACGTAAAACCGCTCTAATCCGGCTGAAACGTCGATTTGTGCAATAAAAACAGAACTTCTCTTCTTTTCAACATCTTACTCTGTATTTTAACGAGAAACAAATAGTTGATTGAAAATGAAGTATTTAAGGTTAATTTCTAATCAATTATGTGTTTGTATCATTTTTATCATATATTTAATGAATTAATACCAATAAAATAAAAATTCACAAAAACGTGGAAAAACGGCAAAATATTGCCTAATTCGATGATATTTTGTTTAAATCACATAGAGAAAAAGTGGATGATAAACGTCAAAATATTGCTAAATTCGAAAATTTTTAGTACAAAACAAAATGCAAGAAAACTTGCTTTAACGCAATATTTTGTGAAATTCTAAAATTTGAAGGCCAAATCTCATATCGTGATACTGCATGAAATAGTATCGAAGTATTGGTAAAAATGAACATATTTACGTAATATCAAACTACATGAAAAACGTGAAAAAAATCACTATTATAGCAAATTTGAGGATTTTAACTACGAATCATAAAGCGAGGTTTCGTATTGTTTAGATCCAAGAAAAGACATATGACAATGTTGTTTCCAATACAAATGATAAAAATCAATGTGTTTTCATTAGAATTACTTAAAATGTTCCTGATTTTTCGTTTATATTACCGATGGAAGATGTACACGTAAAACCGCTCTATTCCGGTTGAAACGTCGATATATGCAATAAAAACCGAATTTCTCCCCTTTTCAATATCTTACTAAGTATTTTAACGAGAAACAAATAGGTGATTGAAAATGAAGTATTTAAGGCTATTATCTAATCAAATATGTGTTTGCATCATTTTTATCGTATATATAATGAATTAACACCAATAAACTGAAAATTCACAAAAACGTGGAAAAACGGCTAAATATTGCCTAATTCGATGATATTTTGTTTAAATCACAAAAAGGAAAAGGGGATGATAAACGTCAAAATATTGCTAAATTCGATGATTTTTAGTACAAAACTAAATGCAAGAAACTTGCTTAAAAATGCAAAGTTTGCGAAATTCTGAGCTATGACGACCAAATCACATATCGTGAGAAAACATGAAGTAGTATCGAAATATTGGTAAAAATGAATATATTTAAGTAAAATCACATTACATGAAAAATATGAAAAAAGTCACTATTTTACCATATTTGAGGATTTTAACTTCAAATCATAGAGCGAGGTTTCGTATTAAGAAGATCCAAGAAAAGATATATGACAATGTTGTTTCCAATACAAGTGATAGAAATCAATGAGTTTTCATTAGAATTAACTAAAATGTTCCTGATGTTCCGTTTATATTACCGATGGAAGATGTACACGTAAAACCGCTCTAATCCTGTTGAAACGTCGATATATGAAATAAAAACAGAACTTCTCCCCTTTTCAACATCTTACTCTGTATTTTAACGAGAAACAAATAGTTGATTGAAAATGAAGTATTTAACGTTAATTTTTAGTCAGTTATGTGTTTGTATCATTTTTATCGTATATTTAATGAATTAATACCAATAAACTGAAAATTCACAAAAACGTGGAAAAACGGCAAAATATTGCCTAATTCGGTGATATTTTGTTTAAATCACACAAAGAAAAAGGGGGATGATAAACGTCAAATTATTGCTAAATTCGATGATTTTTAGTACAAAACAAAATGCAAGAAACTTGCTTAAAAATGCAAAGTTTGCGAAATTCTGAGCTATGACGACCAAATCACATATCGTGAGAAAACATGAAGTAGTATCGAAATATTGGTAAAAATGAATATATTTACGTAAAATCACACTACATGAAAAACGTGAAAAAAGTCACTATTTTACCATATTTGAGGATTTTAACTTCAAATCATAGAGCGAGGTTTCGTATTAAGAAGATCCAAGAAAAGACATATGACAATGTTGTTTCGAATACAAGTGATAGAAATCAATGAGTTTTCATTAGAATTAACTAAAATGTTCCTGATTTTCCGTTTATATTACCGATGGAAGATGTACACGTAAAACCGCTCTAATCCGGCTGAAACGTCGATATATGCAATAAAAACAGAACTTCTCTTCTTTTCAATATCTTACTCTGTATTTTAACGAGAAACAAATAGTTGATTGAAAATGAAGTATTTAAGGTTAATTTCTAATCAATTATGTGTCTGCATCATTTTTATCGTATATTTAATAAATTAATACCAATAAACTAAAAATTCACAAAAACGTGGAAAAACGGCAAAATATTGCCTAATTCGATGATATTTTGTTTAAATCACATAGAGGAAAAGTGGATGATAAATGTCAAAATATTGCTAAATTCGATGATTTTTAGTACGAAACAAAATGCAAGAAAACTTGCTTTAACGCAATATTTTGTGAAATTCTAAAATTTAAAGGCCAAATCACATATCGTGATACTGCATTTAATAGCATCGAAGTATTGGTAAAAATGAACATATTTACGTAATATCAAACTACATGAAAAACGTGAAAAAAATCACTATTATAGCAAATTTGATGATTTTAACTACGAATCATAAAGCGAGGTTTCGTATTGTTTAGATCCAAGAAAAGACATATGACAATGTTGTTTCCAATACAAATGATAAAAATCAATGTGTTTTCATTAGAATTAACTAAAATGTTCCTGATGTCCGTTTATATTACCGATGGAAGATGTACACGTAAAACCGCTCTAATCCGGCTGAAACGTCGATATATGCAATAAAAACAGAACTTCTCCCCTTTTCAACATCTTACTCTGTATTTTAACGAGAAACAAATAGTTGATTGAAAATTAAATATTTAAGGTTAATTTCTAATCAGTTATGTGTTTGTATCATTTTTATCGTATATATAATGAATTAATACCAATAAAATGAAAATTCACAAAACCGTGGAAAAACGGCAAAATATTGCCTAATTCGATGATATTTTGTTAATATCACACATAGGAAAAGGGGATGATAAACGTCAAAATATTGCTAAATTCGAAGATTTTTAGTACAAAACAAAATGCAAGAAACTTGCTTAAAAATGCAAAGTTTGCGAAATTCTGAGATATGACGGCCAAATCACATAACGTGAAAAAAACATGAAGTAGTATCGAAATTTTGGTAAAAATGAACATATTTACGTAATATCAAACTACATGAAAAACGTGAAAAAAATCACTATTATACCAAAATTTAGGATTTTAACTACGAATCATAAAGCGAGGTTTCGTATTGTTTAGATCCAAGAAAAGACATATGACAATGTTGTTTCCAATACAAATGATAAAAGTCAATGAGTTTTCATTAGAATTAACTAAAATGTTCCTGATGTTCCGTTTATATTACCGATGGAAGATGTACACGTAAAACCGCTCTAATCCGGCTGAAACGTCGATATATGCAATAAAAACAGAACTTCTCTTCTTTTCAATATCTTACTCTGTATTTTAACGAGAAACAAATAGTTGATTGAAAATGAAGTATTTAAGGTTAATTTCTAATCAATTATGTGTCTGCATCATTTTTATCGTATATTTAATGACTTAATACCAATAAA
The DNA here is from genome assembly GCF_040958095.1 of Procambarus clarkii. Lineage (NCBI taxonomy): Eukaryota > Metazoa > Arthropoda > Malacostraca > Decapoda > Cambaridae > Procambarus > Procambarus clarkii. The sequence continues at coordinate 34,119,540 of NC_091211.1, read as the reverse complement.
CTAAAAATTCACAAAAACGTGGAAAAACGGCAAAATATTGCCTAATTCGATGATATTTTGTTTAAATCACATAGAGGAAAAGTGGATGATAAATGTCAAAATATTGCTAAATTCGATGATTTTTAGTACGAAACAAAATGCAAGAAAACTTGCTTTAACGCAATATTTTGTGAAATTCTAAAATTTAAAGGCCAAATCACATATCGTGATACTGCATGAAATAGCATCGAAGTATTGGTAAAAATGAACATATTTACGTAATATCAAACTACATGAAAAACGTGAAAAAAATCACTATTATAGCAAATTTGAGGATTTTAACTACGAATCATAAAGCGAGGTTTCGTATTGTTTAGATCCAAGAAAAGACATATGACAATGTTGTTTCCAATACAAATGATAAAAATCAATGTGTTTTCATTAAAATTACTTAAAATGTTCCTGATTTTTCGTTTATATTACCGATGGAAGATGTACACGTAAAACCGCTCTAATCCGGCTGAAACGTCGATATATGCAATAAAAACAGAACTTCTCCCCTTTTCAACATCTTACTCTGTATTTTAACGAGAAACAAATAGTTGATTGAAAATGAAGTATTTAAGGTAATTTCTAATCAGTTATGTGTTTGTATCATTTTTATCGTATATATAATGAATTAATACCAATAAAATAAAAATTCACAAAAAACGTGGAAAAACGGCAAAATATTGCCTAATTCGATGATATTTTGTTTAAATCACACATAGGAAAAGGGGATGATAAACGTCAAAATATTGCTAAATTCGAAAATTTTTAGTACAAAACAAAATGCAAAAAACTTGCTTAAAAATGCAAAGTTTGCGAAATTCTGAAATATGACGGCCAAATCACATATCGTGAGAAAACATGAAGTAGTATCGAAATATTGGTAAAAATGAATAGACTTACGGAAAATCAATACATGAAAAACGTGAAAAAAGTCACTATTTTACTATATTTGTGGATTTTAACTTCAAATCATAGAGCAAGGTTTCGTATTAAGAAGATTCAAGAAAAGACATATGACAATGTTGTTTCCATTACAAATGATAAATATCAATGACTTTTCATTAGAATTAACTAAAATGTTCCTGATTTTCCGTTTATATTACCGATGGAAGATGTACACGTAAAACTGCTCTAATCCGGCTGAAACGTCGATATATGTAATAAAGCAGAACTTCTCCCCTTTTCAATATCTTACTCTGTATTTTAACGAGAAACAAATAGTTGATTGAAAATGAAGTATTTAACGTTAATTTTTAGTCAGTTATGTGTTTGTATCATTTTTATCGTATATTTAATGAATTAATACGAATAAACTGAAAATTCACAAAAACGTGGAAAAACGGCAAAATATTGCCTAATTCGATGATATTTTGTTTAAATCACACAAAGGAAAAGGGGATGATAAACGTCAAAATATTGCTAAATTCGAAGATTTTTAGTACAAAACAAAATGCAAGAAACTTGCTTAAAAATGCAAAGTTTGCGAAATTCTGAGATATGACGGCCAAATCACATATCGTGAAAAAACATGAAGTAGTATCGAAATATTGGTAAAAATGAACATATTTACGTAATATCAAACTACATGAAAAAACGTGAAAAAAATCACTATTATACCAAAATTGAGGATTTTAACTACGAATCATAAAGCGAGGTTTCGTATTGTTTAGATCCAAGAAAAGACATATGACAATGTTGTTTCCAATACAAATGATAAAAATCAATGAGTTTTCATTAGAATTAACTAAAATCTTCCTGATGTTCCGTTTATATTACCGATGGAAGATGTACACGTAAAACCGCTCTAATCCGGTTGAAACGTCGATATATGCAATAAAAACAGAACTTCTCCCCTTTTTAACATCTTACTCTGTATTTTAACGAGAAACAAATAGTTGATTGAAAATGAAGTATTTAATGTTAATTTTTAGTCAGTTATGTGTTTGTATCATTTTTATCGTATATTTAATGAATTAATACCAATAAACTGAAAATTCACAAAAACGTGGAAAAACGGCAAAATATTGCCTAATTCGATGATATTTTGTTTAAATCACATAGAGGAAAAGTGGATGATAAACGTCAAAATATTGCTAAATTCGATGATTTTTAGTACGAAACAAAATGGAAGAAAACTTGCTTTAACGCAATATTTTGTGAAATTCTAAAATATGAAGGCCAAATCACATGTCGTGATACTGCATAAAATAGTATCGAAGTATTGGTAAAAATGAACATATTTACGTAATATCAAACTACATGAAAAACGTGAAAAAAATCACTATTATAGCAAATTTGAGGATTTTAACTACGAATCATAAAGCGAGGTTTCGTATTGTTTAGATCCTAGAAAAGACATATGACAATGTTGTTTCCAACACAAATGATAAAAATCAATGTGTTTTCATTAGAATTAACTAAAATGTTCCTGATGTTCCGTTTATATTACCGATGGAATATGTACACGTAACATATGGAATATGTACCATGAATGAATGTACCATGAATATGTATGGAATATGTACACGTACATATGGAATATGTACACGTAAAACCGCCCTAATCCGGCTGAAACGTCGATATATGCAATAAAAACAGAACTTCTCCCCTTTTCAACATCTTACTCTGTATTTTAACGAGAAACAAATAGTTGATTGAAAATTAAATATTTAAGGTTAATTTCTAATCAGTTATGTGTTTGTATCATTTTTATCGTATATATAATGAATTAATACCAATAAAATGAAAATTCACAAAAACGTGGAAAAACGGCAAAATATTGCCTAATTCGATGATATTTTGTTAATATCACACATAGGAAAAGGGGATGATAAACGTCAAAATATTGCCAAATTCGAAGATTTTTAGTACAAAACAAAATGCAAGAAACTTGCTTAAAAATGCAAAGTTTGCGAAATTCTGAGATATGACGGCCAAATCACATAACGTGAAAAAACGTGAAGTAGTATCGAAATATTGGTAAAAATGAACATATTTACGTAATATCAAACTACATGAAAAACGTGAAAAAAATCACTATTATACCAAAATTTAGGATTTTAACTACGAATCATAAAGCGAGGTTTCGTATTGTTTAGATCCAAGAAAAGACATATGACAATGTTGTTTCCAATACAAATGATAAAAGTCAATGAGTTTTCATTAGACTTAACTAAAATGTTCCTGATGTTCCGTTTATATTACCGATGGAAGATGTACACGTAAAACCGCTCTAATCCGGCTGAAACGTCGATATATGCAATAAAAACAGAACTTCTCTTCTTTTCAACATCTTACTCTGTATTTTAACGAGAAACAAATAGTTGATTGAAAATGAAGTATTTAAGGTTAATTTCTAATCAATTATGTGTTTGTATCATTTTTATCATATATTTAATGAATTAACACCAATAAAATAAAAATTCACAAAAACGTGGAAAAACGGCAAAATATTGCCTAATTCGATGATATTTTGTTTAAATCACATAGAGGAAAAGTGGATGATAAACGTCAAAATATTGCTAAATTCGAAAATTTTTAATACAAAACAAAATGCAAGAAAACTTGCTTTAACGCAATATTTTGTGAAATTCTAAAATTTGAAGGCCAAATCACATATCGTGATACTGCATGAAATAGTATCGAAGTATTGGTAAAAATGAACATATTTACGTAATATCAAACTACATGAAAAACGTGAAAAAAATCACTATTATAGCAAATTTGAGAATTTTAACTACGAATCATAAAGCGAGGTTTCGTATTGTTTAGATCCAAGAAAAGACATATGACAATGTTGTTTCCAATACAAATGATAAAAATCAATGTGTTTTCATTAGAATTACTTAAAATGTTCCTGATTTTTCGTTTATATTACCAATGGAAGATGTACACGTAAAACCGCTCTAATCCGGTTGAAACGTCGATATATGCAATAAAAACCGAATTTCTCCCCTTTTCAATATCTTACTAAGTATTTTAACGAGAAACAAATAGGTGATTGAAAATGAAGTATTTAAGGCTATCATCTAATCAAATATGTGTTTGCATCATTTTTATCGTATATATAATGAATTAACACCAATAAACTGAAAATTCACAAAAACGTGGAAAAACGGCTAAATATTGCCTAATTCGATGATATTTTGTTTAAATCACAAAAAGGAAAAGGGGATGATATACGTCAAAATATTGCTAAATTCGATGATTTTTAGTACAAAACTAAATGCAAGAAACTTGCCTCAAAATGCAAAGTTTGCGAAACTCTGAAATATGACGGCCAAATCACATATCGTGAGAAAACATGAAGTAGTATCGAAATATTGGTAAAAATGAATATATTTACGGAAAATCACAATACATGAAAAACGTGAAAAAAGTCACTATTTTACCATATTTGTGGATTTTAACTTCAAATCATTGAGCAAGGTTTCGTATTAAGAAGATTCAAGAAAAGACATATGACAATGTTGTTTCCATTACAAATGATAAATATCAATGACTTTTCATTAGAATTAACTAAAATGTTCCTGATTTTCCGTTTATATTACCGATGGAAGATGTACACGTAAAACTGCTCTTATCCGGCTGAAACGTCGATATATGTAATAAAGCAGAACTTCTCCCCTTTTCAATATCTTACTATGTATTTTAACGAGAAAAAAATAGTTGATTGAAAATGAAGTATTTAAGGTTAATTTCTAATCAGTTATGTGTTTGTATCATTTTTATCGTATATTTAATGAATTAATACCAATAAACTGAAAATTCACAAAAACGTGGAAAAACGGCAAAATATTGCCTAATTCGGTTATATTTTGTTTAAATCACACAAAGAAAAAGGGGATGATAAACGTCAAAATATTGCTAAACTCGATGATTTTTAGTACAAAACAAAATGCAAGAAACTTGCTTAAAAATGCAAAGTTTGCGAAATTCTGAGCTATGACGACCAAATCACATATCGTGAGAAAACATGAAGTAGTATCGAAATATTGGTAAAAATGAATATATTTAAGTAAAATCACATTACATGAAAAATATGAAAAAAGTCACTATTTTACCATATTTGAGGATTTTAACTTCAAATCATAGAGCGAGGTTTCGTATTAAGAAGATCCAAGAAAAGATATATGACAATGTTGTTTCCAATACAAGTGATAGAAATCAATGAGTTTTCATTAGAATTAACTAAAATGTTCCTGATGTTCCGTTTATATTACCGATGGAAGATGTACACGTAAAACCGCTCTAATCCTGTTGAAACGTCGATATATGAAATAAAAACAGAACTTCTCCCCTTTTCAACATCTTACTCTGTATTTTAACGAGAAACAAATAGTTGATTGAAAATGAAGTATTTAACGTTAATTTTTAGTCAGTTATGTGTTTGTATCATTTTTATCGTATATTTAATGAATTAATACCAATAAACTGAAAATTCACAAAAACGTGGAAAAACGGCAAAATATTGCCTAATTCGGTGATATTTTGTTTAAATCACACAAAGAAAAAGGGGGATGATAAACGTCAAATTATTGCTAAATTCGATGATTTTTAGTACAAAACAAAATGCAAGAAACTTGCTTAAAAATGCAAAGTTTGCGAAATTCTGAGCTATGACGACCAAATCACATATCGTGAGAAAACATGAAGTAGTATCGAAATATTGGTAAAAATGAATATATTTACGTAAAATCACACTACATGAAAAACGTGAAAAAAGTCACTATTTTACCATATTTGAGGATTTTAACTTCAAATCATAGAGCGAGGTTTCGTATTAAGAAGATCCAAGAAAAGACATATGACAATGTTGTTTCGAATACAAGTGATAGAAATCAATGAGTTTTCATTAGAATTAACTAAAATGTTCCTGATTTTCCGTTTATATTACCGATGGAAGATGTACACGTAAAACCGCTCTAATCCGGCTGAAACGTCGATATATGCAATAAAAACAGAACTTCTCTTCTTTTCAATATCTTACTCTGTATTTTAACGAGAAACAAATAGTTGATTGAAAATGAAGTATTTAAGGTTAATTTCTAATCAATTATGTGTCTGCATCATTTTTATCGTACATTTAATAAATTAATACCAATAAACTAAAAATTCACAAAAACGTGGAAAAACGGCAAAATATTGCCTAATTCGATGATATTTTGTTTAAATCACATAGAGGAAAAGTGGATGATAAATGTCAAAATATTGCTAAATTCGATGATTTTTAGTACGAAACAAAATGCAAGAAAACTTGCTTTAACGCAATATTTTGTGAAATTCTAAAATTTAAAGGCCAAATCACATATCGTGATACTGCATTTAATAGCATCGAAGTATTGGTAAAAATGAACATATTTACGTAATATCAAACTACATGAAAAACGTGAAAAAAATCACTATTATAGCAAATTTGATGATTTTAACTACGAATCATAAAGCGAGGTTTCGTATTGTTTAGATCCAAGAAAAGACATATGACAATGTTGTTTCCAATACAAATGATAAAAATCAATGTGTTTTCATTAGAATTAACTAAAATGTTCCTGATGTCCGTTTATATTACCGATGGAAGATGTACACGTAAAACCGCTCTAATCCGGCTGAAACGTCGATATATGCAATAAAAACAGAACTTCTCCCCTTTTCAACATCTTACTCTGTATTTTAACGAGAAACAAATAGTTGATTGAAAATTAAATATTTAAGGTTAATTTCTAATCAGTTATGTGTTTGTATCATTTTTATCGTATATATAATGAATTAATACCAATAAAATGAAAATTCACAAAAACGTGGAAAAACGGCAAAATATTGCCTAATTCGATGATATTTTGTTAATATCACACATAGGAAAAGGGGATGATAAACGTCAAAATATTGCTAAATTCGAAGATTTTTAGTACAAAACAAAATGCAAGAAACTTGCTTAAAAATGCAAAGTTTGCGAAATTCTGAGATATGACGGCCAAATCACATAACGTGAAAAAAACATGAAGTAGTATCGAAATTTTGGTAAAAATGAACATATTTACGTAATATCAAACTACATGAAAAACGTGAAAAAAATCACTATTATACCAAAATTTAGGATTTTAACTACGAATCATAAAGCGAGGTTTCGTATTGTTTAGATCCAAGAAAAGACATATGACAATGTTGTTTCCAATACAAATGATAAAAGTCAATGAGTTTTCATTAGAATTAACTAAAATGTTCCTGATGTTCCGTTTATATTACCGATGGAAGATGTACACGTAAAACCGCTCTAATCCGGCTGAAACGTCGATATATGCAATAAAAACAGAACTTCTCTTCTTTTCAATATCTTACTCTGTATTTTAACGAGAAACAAATAGTTGATTGAAAATGAAGTATTTAAGGTTAATTTCTAATCAATTATGTGTCTGCATCATTTTTATCGTATATTTAATGACTTAATACCAATAAACTAAAAATTCACAAAAACGTGGAAAAACGGCAAAATATTGCCTAATTCGATGATATTTTGTTTAAATCACATAGAGGAAAAGTGGATGATAAATGTCAAAATATTGCTAAATTCGATGATTTTTAGTACGAAACAAAATGCAAGAAAACTTGCTTTAACGCAATATTTTGTGAAATTCTAAAATTTAAAGGCCAAATCACATATCGTGATACTGCATGAAATAGCATCGAAGTATTGGTAAAAATGAACATATTTACGTAATATCAAACTACATGAAAAACGTGAAAAAAATCACTATTATAGCAAATTTGAGGATTTTAACTACGAATCATAAAGCGAGGTTTCGTATTGTTTAGATCCAAGAAAAGACATATGACAATGTTGTTTCCAATACAAATGATAAAAATCAATGTGTTTTCATTAAAATTACTTAAAATGTTCCTGATTTTTCGTTTATATTACCGATGGAAGATGTACACGTAAAACCGCTCTAATCCGGCTGAAACGTCGATATATGCAATAAAAACAGAACTTCTCCCCTTTTCAACATCTTACTCTGTATTTTAACGAGAAACAAATAGTTGATTGAAAATGAAGTATTTAAGGTAATTTCTAATCAGTTATGTGTTTGTATCATTTTTATCGTATATATAATGAATTAATACCAATAAAATAAAAATTCACAAAAAACGTGGAAAAACGGCAAAATATTGCCTAATTCGATGATATTTTGTTTAAATCACACATAGGAAAAGGGGATGATAAACGTCAAAATATTGCTAAATTCGAAAATTTTTAGTACAAAACAAAATGCAAAAAACTTGCTTAAAAATACAAAGTTTGCGAAATTCTGAAATATGACGGCCAAATCACATATCGTGAGAAAACATGAAGTAGTATCGAAATATTGGTAAAAATGAATAGATTTACGGAAAATCAATACATGAAAAACGTGAAAAAAGTCACTATTTTACCATATTTGTGGATTTTAACTTCAAATCATAGAGCAAGGTTTCGTATTAAGAAGATTCAAGAAAAGACATATGACAATGTTGTTTCCATTACAAATGATAAATATCAATGACTTTTCATTAGAATTAAGTAAAATGTTCCTGATTTTCCGTTTATATTACCGATGGAAGATGTACACGTAAAACTGCTCTAATCCGGCTGAAACGTCGATATATGTAATAAAGCAGAACTTCTCCCCTTTTCAATATCTTACTCTGTATTTTAACGAGAAACAAATAGTTGATTGAAAATGAAGTATTTAACGTTAATTTTTGGTCAGTTATGTGTTTGTATCATTTTTATCGTATATTTAATGAATTAATACGAATAAACTGAAAATTCACAAAAACGTGGAAAAACGGCAAAATATTGCCTAATTCGATGATATTTTGTTTAAATCACACAAAGGAAAAGGGGATGATAAACGTCAAAATATTGCTAAATTCGAAGACTTTTAGTACAAAACAAAATACAAGAAACTTGCTTAAAAATGCAAAGTTTGCGAAATTCTGAGATATGACGGCCAAATCACATATCGTGAAAAAACATGAAGTAGTATCGAAATATTGGTAAAAATGAACATATTTACGTAATATCAAACTACATGAAAAACGTGAAAAAAATCACTATTATACCAAAATTTAGGATTTTAACTACGAATCATAAAGCGAGGTTTCGTATTGTTTAGATCCAAGAAAAGACATATGACAATGTTGTTTCCAATACAAATGATATAAGTCAATGAGTTTTCATTAGAATTAACTAAAATGTTCCTGATGTTCCGTTTATATTACCGATGGAAGATGTACACGTAAAACCGCTCTAATCCGGCTGAAACGTCGATATATGCAATAAAAACAGAACTTCTCTTCTTTTCAACATCTTACTCTGTATTTTAACGAGAAACAAATAGTTGATTGAAAATGAAGTATTTAAGGTTAATTTCTAATCAATTATGTGTTTGTATCATTTTTATCATATATTTAATGAATTAATACCAATAAAATAAAAATTCACAAAAACGTGGAAAAACGGCAAAATATTGCCTAATTCGATGATATTTTCTTTAAATCACATAGAGGAAAAGTTGATGATAAATGTCAAAATATTACTAAATTCGATGATTTTTAGTACGAAACAAAATGCAAGAAAACTTGCTTTAACGCAATATTTTGTGAAATTCTAAAATTTAAAGGCCAAATCCCATATCGTGATACTGCATGAAATAGCATCGAAGTATTGGTAAAAATGAACATATTTACGTAATATCAAACTACATGAAAAACGTGAAAAAAATCACTATTATAGCAAATTTGAGGATTTTAACTACGAATCATAAAGCGAGGTTTCGTATTGTTTAGATCCAAGAAAAGACATATGACAATGTTGTTTCCAATACAAATGATAAAAATCAATGTGTTTTCATTAAAATTACTTAAAATGTTCCTGATTTTTCGTTTATATTACCGATGGAAGATGTACACGTAAAACCGCTCTAATCCGGCTGAAACGTCGATATATGCAATAAAAACAGAACTTCTCCCCTTTTCAACATCTTACTCTGTATTTTAACGAGAAACAAATAGTTGATTGAAAATGAAGTATTTAAGGTAATTTCTAATCAGTTATGTGTTTGTATCATTTTTATCGTATATATAATGAATTAATACCAATAAAATAAAAATTCACAAAAAACGTGGAAAAACGGCAAAATATTGCCTAATTCGATGATATTTTGTTTAAATCACACATAGGAAAAGGGGATGATAAACGTCAAAATATTGCTAAATTCGAAAATTTTTAGTACAAAACAAAATGCAAAAAACTTGCTTAAAAATGCAAAGTTTGCGAAATTCTGAAATATGACGGCCAAATCACATATCGTGAGAAAACATGAAGTAGTATCGAAATATTGGTAAAAATGAATAGATTTACGGAAAATCAATACATGAAAAACGTGAAAAAAGTCACTATTTTACCATATTTGTGGATTTTAACTTCAAATCATAGAGCAAGGTTTCGTATTAAGAAGATTCAAGAAAAGACATATGACAATGTTGTTTCCATTACAAATGATAAATATCAATGACTTTTCATTAGAATTAACTAAAATGTTCCTGATTTTCCGTTTATATTACCGATGGAAGATGTACACGTAAAACTGCTCTAATCCGGCTGAAACGTCGATATATGTAATAAAGCAGAACTTCTCCCCTTTTCAATATCTTACTCTGTATTTTAACGAGAAACAAATAGTTGATTGAAAATGAAGTATTTAACGTTAATTTTTAGTCAGTTATGTGTTTGTATCATTTTTATCGTATATTTAATGAATAAATACGAATAAACTGAAAATTCACAAAAACGTGGAAAAACGGCAAAATATTGCCTAATTCGATGATATTTTGTTTAAATCACACAAAGGAAAAGGGGATGATAAACGTCAAAATATTGCTAAATTCGAAGATTTTTAGTACAAAACAAAATGCAAGAAACTTGCTTAAAAATGCAAAGTTTGCGAAATTCTGAGATATGACGGCCAAATCACATATCGTGAAAAAAACATGAAGTAGTATCGAAATATTGGTAAAAATGAACATATTTACGTAATATCAAACTACATGAAAAACGTGAAAAAAATCACTATTATACCAAAATTGAGGATTTTAACTACGAATCATAAAGCGAGGTTTCGTATTGTTTAGATCCAAGAAAAGACATATGACAATGTTGTTTCCAATACAAATGATAAAAATCAATGAGTTTTCATTAGAATTAACTAAAATGTTCCTGATGTTCCGTTTATATTACCGATGGAAGATGTACACGTAAAACCGCTCTAATCCGGTTGAAACGTCGATATATGCAATAAAAACAGAACTTCTCCCCTTTTTAACATCTTACTCTGTATTTTAACGAGAAACAAATAGTTGATTGAAAATGAAGTATTTAACGTTAACTTTTAGTCAGTTATGTGTTTGTATCATTTTTATCGTATATTTAATGAATTAATACCAATAAACTGAAAATTCACAAAAACGTGGAAAAACGGCAAAATATTGCCTAATTCGATGATATTTTGTTTAAATCACATAGAGGAAAAGTGGATGATAAACGTCAAAATATTGCTAAATTCGATGATTTTTAGTACGAAACAAAATGCAAGAAAACTTGCTTTAACGCAATATTTTGTGAAATTCTAAAATATGAAGGCCAAATCACATATCGTGATACTGCATAAAATAGTATCGAAGCATTGGTAAAAATGAACATATTTACGTAATATCAAACTACATGAAAAACGTGAAAAAAATCACTATTATAGCAAATTTGAGGATTTTAACTACGAATCATAAAGCGAGGTTTCGTATTGTTTAGATCCTAGAAAAGACATATGACAATGTTGTTTCCAATACAAATGATAAAAATCAATGTGTTTTCATTAGAATTAACTAAAATGTTCCTGATGTTCCGTTTATATTACCGATGGAAGATGTACACGTAAAACCGCTCTAATCCGGCTGAAACGTCGATATATGCAATAAAAACAGAGCTTCTCCCCTTTTCAACATCTTACTCTGTATGTTAACGAGAAACAAATAGTTGATTGAAAATTAAATATTTAAGGTTAATTTCTAATCAGTTATGTGTTTGTATCATTTTTATCGTATATATAATGAATTAATACCAATAAAATGAAAATTCACAAAAACGTGGAAAAACGGCAAAATATTGCCTAATTCGATGATATTTTGTTAATATCACACATAGGAAAAGGGGGATGATAAACGTCAAAATATTGCCAAATTCGAAGATTTTTAGTACAAAACAAAATGCAAGAAACTTGCTTAAAAATGCAAAGTTTGCGAAATTCTGAGATATGACGGCCAAATCACATCACGTGAAAAAACGTGAAGTAGTATCGAAATATTGGTAAAAATGAACATATTTACGTAATATCAAACTACATGAAAAACGTGAAAAAAATCACTATTATACCAAAATTTAGGATTTTAACTACGAATCATAAAGCGAGGTTTCGTATTGTTTAGATCCAAGAAAAGACATATGACAATGTTGTTTCCAATACAAATGATAAAAGTCAATGAGTTTTCATTAGAATTAACTAAAATGTTCCTGATGTTCCGTTTATATTACCGATGGAAGATGTACACGTAAAACCGCTCTAATCCGGCTGAAACGTCGATATATGCAATAAAAACAGAACTTCTCTTCTTTTCAATATCTTACTCTGTATTTTAACGAGAAACAAATAGTTGATTGAAAATGAAGTATTTAAGGTTAATTTCTAATCAATTATGTGTCTGCATCATTTTTATCGTATATTTAATGACTTAATACCAATAAACTAAAAATTCACAAAAACGTGGAAAAACGGCAAAATATTGCCTAATTCGATGATATTTTGTTTAAATCACATAGAGGAAAAGTGGATGATAAATGTCAAAATATTGCTAAATTCGATGATTTTTAGTACGAAACAAAATGCAAGAAAACTTGCTTTAACGCAATATTTTGTGAAATTCTAAAATTTAAAGGCCAAATCACATATCGTGATACTGCATGAAATAGCATCGAAGTATTGGTAAAAATGAACATATTTACGTAATATCAAACTACATGAAAAACGTGAAAAAAATCACTATTATAGCAAATTTGAGGATTTTAACTACGAATCATAAAGCGAGGTTTCGTATTGTTTAGATCCAAGAAAAGACATATGACAATGTTGTTTCCAATACAAATGATAAAAATCAATGTGTTTTCATTAAAATTACTTAAAATGTTCCTGATTTTTCGTTTATATTACCGATGGAAGATGTACACGTAAAACCGCTCTAATCCGGCTGAAACGTCGATATATGCAATAAAAACAGAACTTCTCCCCTTTTCAACATCTTACTCTGTATTTTAACGAGAAACAAATAGTTGATTGAAAATGAAGTATTTAAGGTAATTTCTAATCAGTTATGTGTTTGTATCATTTTTATCGTATATATAATGAATTAATACCAATAAAATAAAAATTCACAAAAAACGTGGAAAAACGGCAAAATATTGCCTAATTCGATGATATTTTGTTTAAATCACACATAGGAAAAGGGGATGATAAACGTCAAAATATTGCTAAATTCGAAAATTTTTAGTACAAAACAAAATGCAAAAAACTTGCTTAAAAATACAAAGTTTGCGAAATTCTGAAATATGACGGCCAAATCACATATCGTGAGAAAACATGAAGTAGTATCGAAATATTGGTAAAAATGAATAGATTTACGGAAAATCAATACATGAAAAACGTGAAAAAAGTCACTATTTTACCATATTTGTGGATTTTAACTTCAAATCATAGAGCAAGGTTTCGTATTAAGAAGATTCAAGAAAAGACATATGACAATGTTGTTTCCATTACAAATGATAAATATCAATGACTTTTCATTAGAATTAAGTAAAATGTTCCTGATTTTCCGTTTATATTACCGATGGAAGATGTACACGTAAAACTGCTCTAATCCGGCTGAAACGTCGATATATGTAATAAAGCAGAACTTCTCCCCTTTTCAATATCTTACTCTGTATTTTAACGAGAAACAAATAGTTGATTGAAAATGAAGTATTTAACGTTAATTTTTGGTCAGTTATGTGTTTGTATCATTTTTATCGTATATTTAATGAATTAATACGAATAAACTGAAAATTCACAAAAACGTGGAAAAACGGCAAAATATTGCCTAATTCGATGATATTTTGTTTAAATCACACAAAGGAAAAGGGGATGATAAACGTCAAAATATTGCTAAATTCGAAGACTTTTAGTACAAAACAAAATACAAGAAACTTGCTTAAAAATGCAAAGTTTGCGAAATTCTGAGATATGACGGCCAAATCACATATCGTGAAAAAACATGAAGTAGTATCGAAATATTGGTAAAAATGAACATATTTACGTAATATCAAACTACATGAAAAACGTGAAAAAAATCACTATTATACCAAAATTTAGGATTTTAACTACGAATCATAAAGCGAGGTTTCGTATTGTTTAGATCCAAGAAAAGACATATGACAATGTTGTTTCCAATACAAATGATATAAGTCAATGAGTTTTCATTAGAATTAACTAAAATGTTCCTGATGTTCCGTTTATATTACCGATGGAAGATGTACACGTAAAACCGCTCTAATCCGGCTGAAACGTCGATATATGCAATAAAAACAGAACTTCTCTTCTTTTCAACATCTTACTCTGTATTTTAACGAGAAACAAATAGTTGATTGAAAATGAAGTATTTAAGGTTAATTTCTAATCAATTATGTGTTTGTATCATTTTTATCATATATTTAATGAATTAATACCAATAAAATAAAAATTCACAAAAACGTGGAAAAACGGCAAAATATTGCCTAATTCGATGATATTTTCTTTAAATCACATAGAGGAAAAGTTGATGATAAATGTCAAAATATTACTAAATTCGATGATTTTTAGTACGAAACAAAATGCAAGAAAACTTGCTTTAACGCAATATTTTGTGAAATTCTAAAATTTAAAGGCCAAATCCCATATCGTGATACTGCATGAAATAGCATCGAAGTATTGGTAAAAATGAACATATTTACGTAATATCAAACTACATGAAAAACGTGAAAAAAATCACTATTATAGCAAATTTGAGGATTTTAACTACGAATCATAAAGCGAGGTTTCGTATTGTTTAGATCCAAGAAAAGACATATGACAATGTTGTTTCCAATACAAATGATAAAAATCAATGTGTTTTCATTAAAATTACTTAAAATGTTCCTGATTTTTCGTTTATATTACCGATGGAAGATGTACACGTAAAACCGCTCTAATCCGGCTGAAACGTCGATATATGCAATAAAAACAGAACTTCTCCCCTTTTCAACATCTTACTCTGTATTTTAACGAGAAACAAATAGTTGATTGAAAATGAAGTATTTAAGGTAATTTCTAATCAGTTATGTGTTTGTATCATTTTTATCGTATATATAATGAATTAATACCAATAAAATAAAAATTCACAAAAAACGTGGAAAAACGGCAAAATATTGCCTAATTCGATGATATTTTGTTTAAATCACACATAGGAAAAGGGGATGATAAACGTCAAAATATTGCTAAATTCGAAAATTTTTAGTACAAAACAAAATGCAAAAAACTTGCTTAAAAATGCAAAGTTTGCGAAATTCTGAAATATGACGGCCAAATCACATATCGTGAGAAAACATGAAGTAGTATCGAAATATTGGTAAAAATGAATAGATTTACGGAAAATCAATACATGAAAAACGTGAAAAAAGTCACTATTTTACCATATTTGTGGATTTTAACTTCAAATCATAGAGCAAGGTTTCGTATTAAGAAGATTCAAGAAAAGACATATGACAATGTTGTTTCCATTACAAATGATAAATATCAATGACTTTTCATTAGAATTAACTAAAATGTTCCTGATTTTCCGTTTATATTACCGATGGAAGATGTACACGTAAAACTGCTCTAATCCGGCTGAAACGTCGATATATGTAATAAAGCAGAACTTCTCCCCTTTTCAATATCTTACTCTGTATTTTAACGAGAAACAAATAGTTGATTGAAAATGAAGTATTTAACGTTAATTTTTAGTCAGTTATGTGTTTGTATCATTTTTATCGTATATTTAATGAATAAATACGAATAAACTGAAAATTCACAAAAACGTGGAAAAACGGCAAAATATTGCCTAATTCGATGATATTTTGTTTAAATCACACAAAGGAAAAGGGGATGATAAACGTCAAAATATTGCTAAATTCGAAGATTTTTAGTACAAAACAAAATGCAAGAAACTTGCTTAAAAATGCAAAGTTTGCGAAATTCTGAGATATGACGGCCAAATCACATATCGTGAAAAAACATGAAGTAGTATCGAAATATTGGTAAAAATGAACATATTTACGTAATATCAAACTACATGAAAAACGTGAAAAAAATCACTATTATACCAAAATTGAGGATTTTAACTACGAATCATAAAGCGAGGTTTCGTATTGTTTAGATCCAAGAAAAGACATATGACAATGTTGTTTCCAATACAAATGATAAAAATCAATGAGTTTTCATTAGAATTAACTAAAATGTTCCTGATGTTCCGTTTATATTACCGATGGAAGATGTACACGTAAAACCGCTCTAATCCGGTTGAAACGTCGATATATGCAATAAAAACAGAACTTCTCCCCTTTTTAACATCTTACTCTGTATTTTAACGAGAAACAAATAGTTGATTGAAAATGAAGTATTTAACGTTAACTTTTAGTCAGTTATGTGTTTGTATCATTTTTATCGTATATTTAATGAATTAATACCAATAAACTGAAAATTCACAAAAACGTGGAAAAACGGCAAAATATTGCCTAATTCGATGATATTTTGTTTAAATCACATAGAGGAAAAGTGGATGATAAACGTCAAAATATTGCTAAATTCGATGATTTTTAGTACGAAACAAAATGCAAGAAAACTTGCTTTAACGCAATATTTTGTGAAATTCTAAAATATGAAGGCCAAATCACATATCGTGATTCTGCATAAAATAGTATCGAAGTATTGGTAAAAATGAACATATTTACGTAATATCAAACTACATGAAAAACGTGAAAAAAATCACTATTATAGCAAATTTGAGGATTTTAACTACGAATCATAAAGCGAGGTTTCGTATTGTTTAGATCCTAGAAAAGACATATGACAATGTTGTTTCCAATACAAATGATAAAAATCAATGTGTTTTCATTAGAATTAACTAAAATGTTCCTGATGTTCCGTTTATATTACCGATGGAAGATGTACACGTAAAACCGCTCTAATCCGGCTGAAACGTCGATATATGCAATAAAAACAGAGCTTCTCCCCTTTTCAACATCTTACTCTGTATTTTAACGAGAAACAAATAGTTGATTGAAAATTAAATATTTAAGGTTAATTTCTAATCAGTTATGTGTTTGTATCATTTTTATCGTATATATAATGAATTAATACCAATAAAATGAAAATTCACAAAAACGTGGAAAAACGGCAAAATATTGCCTAATTCGATGATATTTTGTTAATATCACACATAGGAAAAGGGGGATGATAAACGTCAAAATATTGCCAAATTCGAAGATTTTTAGTACAAAACAAAATGCAAGAAACTTGCTTAAAAATGCAAAGTTTGCGAAATTCTGAGATATGACGGCCAAATCACATCACGTGAAAAAACGTGAAGTAGTATCGAAATATTGGTAAAAATGAACATATTTACGTAATATCAAACTACATGAAAAACGTGAAAAAAATCACTATTATACCAAAATTTAGGATTTTAACTACGAATCATAAAGCGAGGTTTCGTATTGTTTAGATCCAAGAAAAGACATATAACAATGTTGTTTCCAATACAAATGATAAAAGTCAATGAGTTTTCATTAGAATTAACTAAAATGTTCCTGATGTTCCGTTTATATTACCGATGGAAGATGTACACGTAAAACTGCTCTTATCCGGCTGAAACGTCGATATATGCAATAAAAACAGAACTTCTCCCCTTTTCAATATCTTATTATGTATTTTAACGAGAAACAAATAGTTGATTGAAAATGAAGTATTTAAGGTTAATTTGTAATCAGTTATGTGTTTGTATCATTTTTAACGTATATTTAATGAATTAATACCAATAAACTGAAAATTCACAAAAACGTGGAAAAACGGCAAAATATTGCCTAATTCGATGATATTTTGTTTAAATCACATAGAGGAAAAGGGGATGATAAACGTCAAAATATTGCTAAATTCGAAAATTTTTAGTACAAAACAAAATGCAAAAAACTTGCTTAAAAATGCAAAGTTTGCGAAATTCTGAGATATGACGGCTAAATCACATATCGTGAAAAAACATGAAGTAGTATCGAAATATTGGTAAAAATGAACATATTTACGTAATATCAAACTACATGTAAAACGTGAAAAATTCACTATTATACCAAATTTGAGGATTTTAACTACGAATCAAAAAGCGAGGTTTCGTATGGATTAGATCCAAGAAAAGGCATATGACAATGTTGTTTCCAATACAAATGATAAAAATCAATGATTTTTCATTAGAAATAACTAAAATGTTCCTGATGTTCCGTTTATATTACCGATGGAAGATGTACACGTAAAACCGCTCTAATCCGGTTGAAACGCCGATATATGAAATAAAAACAGAACTTCTCCCCTTTTAAACATCTTACTCTGTATTTTAACGAGAAACAAATAGTTGATTGAAAATGAAGTATTTAACGTTAATTTTTAGTCAGTTATGTGTTTGTATCATTTTTATCGTATATTTAATGAATTAATACCAATAAACTGAAAATTCACAAAAACGTGGAAAAACGGCAAAATATTGCCTAATTCGGTGATATTTTGTTTAAATCACACAAAGAAAAAGGGGATGATAAACGTCAAAATATTGCTAAATTCGAAAATTTTTAGTACAAAACAAAATGCAAAAAACTTGCTTAAAAATACAAAGTTTGCGAAATTCTGAAATATGACGGCCAAATCACATATCGTGAGAAAACATGAAGTAGTATCGAAATATTGGTAAAAATGAATAGATTTACGGAAAATCAATACATGAAAAACGTGAAAAAAGTCACTATTTTACCATATTTGTGGATTTTAACTTCAAATCATAGAGAAAGGTTTCGTATTAAGAAGATTCAAGAAAAGACATATGACAATGTTGTTTCCATTACAAATGATAAATATCAATGACTTTTCATTAGAATTAAGTAAAATGTTCCTGATTTTCCGTTTATATTACCGATGGAAGATGTACACGTAAAACTGCTCTAATCCGGCTGAAACGTCGATATATGTAATAAAGCAGAACTTCTCCCCTTTTCAATATCTTACTCTGTATTTTAACGAGAAACAAATAGTTGATTGAAAATGAAGTATTTAACGTTAATTTTTGGTCAGTTATGTGTTTGTATCATTTTTATCGTATATTTAATGAATTAATACGAATAAACTGAAAATTCACAAAAACGTGGAAAAACGGCAAAATATTGCCTAATTCGATTATATTTTGTTTAAATCACACAAAGGAAAAGGGGATGATAAACGTCAAAATATTGCTAAATTCGAAGACTTTTAGTACAAAACAAAATACAAGAAACTTGCTTAAAAATGCAAAGTTTGCGAAATTCTGAGATATGACGGCCAAATCACATATCGTGAAAAAACATGAAGTAGTATCGAAATATTGGTAAAAATGAACATATTTACGTAATATCAAACTACATGAAAAACGTGAAAAAAATCACTATTATACCAAAATTTAGGATTTTAACTACGAATCATAAAGCGAGGTTTCGTATTGTTTAGATCCAAGAAAAGACATATGACAATGTTGTTTCCAATACAAATGATAAAAGTCAATGAGTTTTCATTAGAATTAACTAAAATGTTCCTGATGTTCCGTTTATATTACCGATGGAAGATGTACACGTAAAACCGCTCTAATCCGGCTGAAACGTCGATATATGCAATAAAAACAGAACTTCTCTTCTTTTCAACATCTAACTCTGTATTTTAACGAGAAACAAATAGTTGATTGAAAATGAAGTATTTAAGGTTAATTTCTAATCAATTATGTGTTTGTATCATTTTTATCATATATTTAATGAATTAATACCAATAAAATAAAAATTCACAAAAACGTGGAAAAAAAGCAAAATATTGCCTAATTCGATGATATTTTCTTTAAATCACATAGAGGAAAAGTTGATGATAAATGTCAAAATATTACTAAATTCGATGATTTTTAGTACGAAACAAAATGCAAGAAAACTTGCTTTAACGCAATATTTTGTGAAATTCTAAAATTTAAAGGCCAAATCCCATATCGTGATACTGCATGAAATAGCATCGAAGTATTGGTAAAAATGAACATATTTACGTAATATCAAACTACATGAAAAACGTGAAAAAAATCACTATTATAGCAAATTTGAGGATTTTAACTACGAATCATAAAGCGAGGTTTCGTATTGTTTAGATCCAAGAAAAGACATATGACAATGTTGTTTCCAATACAAATGATAAAAATCAATGTGTTTTCATTAAAATTACTTAAAATGTTCCTGATTTTTCGTTTATATTACCGATGGAAGATGTACACGTAAAACCGCTCTAATCCGGCTGAAACGTCGATATATGCAATAAAAACAGAACTTCTCCCCTTTTCAACATCTTACTCTGTATTTTAACGAGAAACAAATAGTTGATTGAAAATGAAGTATTTAAGGTAATTTCTAATCAGTTATGTGTTTGTATCATTTTTATCGTATATATAATGAATTAATACCAATAAAATAAAAATTCACAAAAAACGTGGAAAAACGGCAAAATATTGCCTAATTCGATGATATTTTGTTTAAATCACACATAGGAAAAGGGGATGATAAACGTCAAAATATTGCTAAATTCGAAAATTTTTAGTACAAAACAAAATGCAAAAAACTTGCTTAAAAATGCAAAGTTTGCGAAATTCTGAAATATGACGGCCAAATCACATATCGTGAGAAAACATGAAGTAGTATCGAAATATTGGTAAAAATGAATAGATTTACGGAAAATCAATACATGAAAAACGTGAAAAAAGTCACTATTTTACCATATTTGTGGATTTTAACTTCAAATCATAGAGCAAGGTTTCGTATTAAGAAGATTCAAGAAAAGACATATGACAATGTTGTTTCCATTACAAATGATAAATATCAATGACTTTTCATTAGAATTAACTAAAATGTTCCTGATTTTCCGTTTATATTACCGATGGAAGATGTACACGTAAAACTGCTCTAATCCGGCTGAAACGTCGATATATGTAATAAAGCAGAACTTCTCCCCTTTTCAATATCTTACTCTGTATTTTAACGAGAAACAAATAGTTGATTGAAAATGAAGTATTTAACGTTAATTTTTAGTCAGTTATGTGTTTGTATCATTTTTATCGTATATTTAATGAATAAATACGAATAAACTGAAAATTCACAAAAACGTGGAAAAACGGCAAAATATTGCCTAATTCGATGATATTTTGTTTAAATCACACAAAGGAAAAGGGGATGATAAACGTCAAAATATTGCTAAATTCGAAGATTTTTAGTACAAAACAAAATGCAAGAAACTTGCTTAAAAATGCAAAGTTTGCGAAATTCTGAGATATGACGGCCAAATCACATATCGTGAAAAAACATGAAGTAGTATCGAAATATTGGTAAAAATGAACATATTTACGTAATATCAAACTACATGAAAAACGTGAAAAAAATCACTATTATACCAAAATTGAGGATTTTAACTACGAATCATAAAGCGAGGTTTCGTATTGTTTAGATCCAAGAAAAGACATATGACAATGTTGTTTCCAATACAAATGATAAAAATCAATGAGTTTTCATTAGAATTAACTAAAATGTTCCTGATGTTCCGTTTATATTACCGATGGAAGATGTACACGTAAAACCGCTCTAATCCGGTTGAAACGTCGATATATGCAATAAAAACAGAACTTCTCCCCTTTTTAACATCTTACTCTGTATTTTAACGAGAAACAAATAGTTGATTGAAAATGAAGTATTTAACGTTAACTTTTAGTCAGTTATGTGTTTGTATCATTTTTATCGTATATTTAATGAATTAATACCAATAAACTGAAAATTCACAAAAACGTGGAAAAACGGCAAAATATTGCCTAATTCGATGATATTTTGTTTAAATCACATAGAGGAAAAGTGGATGATAAACGTCAAAATATTGCTAAATTCGATGATTTTTAGTACGAAACAAAATGCAAGAAAACTTGCTTTAACGCAATATTTTGTGAAATTCTAAAATATGAAGGCCAAATCACATATCGTGATACTGCATAAAATAGTATCGAAGTATTGGTAAAAATGAACATATTTACGTAATATCAAACTACATGAAAAACGTGAAAAAAATCACTATTATAGCAAATTTGAGGATTTTAACTACGAATCATAAAGCGAGGTTTCGTATTGTTTAGATCCTAGAAAAGACATATGACAATGTTGTTTCCAATACAAATGATAAAAATCAATGTGTTTTCATTAGAATTAACTAAAATGTTCCTGATGTTCCGTTTATATTACCGATGGAAGATGTACACGTAAAACCGCTCTAATCCGGCTGAAACGTCGATATATGCAATAAAAACAGAGCTTCTCCCCTTTTCAACATCTTACTCTGTATTTTAACGAGAAACAAATAGTTGATTGAAAATTAAATATTTAAGGTTAATTTCTAATCAGTTATGTGTTTGTATCATTTTTATCGTATATATAATGAATTAATACCAATAAAATGAAAATTCACAAAAACGTGGAAAAACGGCAAAATATTGCCTAATTCGATGATATTTTGTTAATATCACACATAGGAAAAGGGGGATGATAAACGTCAAAATATTGCCAAATTCGAAGATTTTTAGTACAAAACAAAATGCAAGAAACTTGCTTAAAAATGCAAAGTTTGCGAAATTCTGAGATATGACGGCCAAATCACATCACGTGAAAAAACGTGAAGTAGTATCGAAATATTGGTAAAAATGAACATATTTACGTAATATCAAACTACATGAAAAACGTGAAAAAAATCACTATTATACCAAAATTTAGGATTTTAACTACGAATCATAAAGCGAGGTTTCGTATTGTTTAGATCCAAGAAAAGACATATAACAATGTTGTTTCCAATACAAATGATAAAAGTCAATGAGTTTTCATTAGAATTAACTAAAATGTTCCTGATGTTCCGTTTATATTACCGATGGAAGATGTACACGTAAAACTGCTCTTATCCGGCTGAAACGTCGATATATGCAATAAAAACAGAACTTCTCCCCTTTTCAATATCTTACTATGTATTTTAACGAGAAACAAATAGTTGATTGAAAATGAAGTATTTAAGGTTAATTTGCAATCAGTTATGTGTTTGTATCATTTTTAACGTATATTTAATGAATTAATACCAATAAACTGAAAATTCACAAAAACGTGGAAAAACGGCAAAATATTGCCTAATTCGATGATATTTTGTTTAAATCACATAGAGGAAAAGGGGATGATAAACGTCAAAATATTGCTAAATTCGAAAATTTTTAGTACAAAACAAAATGCAAAAAACTTGCTTAAAAATGCAAAGTTTGCGAAATTCTGAGATATGACGGCTAAATCACATATCGTGAAAAAACATGAAGTAGTATCGAAATATTGGTAAAAATGAACATATTTACGTAATATCAAACTACATGTAAAACGTGAAAAATTCACTATTATACCAAATTTGAGGATTTTAACTACGAATCAAAAAGCGAGGTTTCGTATGGATTAGATCCAAGAAAAGGCATATGACAATGTTGTTTCCAATACAAATGATAAAAATCAATGATTTTTCATTAGAAATAACTAAAATGTTCCTGATGTTCCGTTTATATTACCGATGGAAGATGTACACGTAAAACCGCTCTAATCCGGTTGAAACGTCGATATATGAAATAAAAACAGAACTTCTCCCCTTTTCAACATCTTACTCTGTATTTTAACGAGAAACAAATAGTTGATTGAAAATGAAGTATTTAACGTTAATTTTTAGTCAGTTATGTGTTTGTATCATTTTTATCGTATATTTAATGAATTAATACCAATAAACTGAAAATTCACAAAAACGTGGAAAAACGGCAAAATATTGCCTAATTCGGTGATATTTTGTTTAAATCACACAAAGAAAAAGGGGATGATAAACGTCAAATTATTGCTAAATTCGATGATTTTTAGTACTAAACAAAATGCAAGAAACTTGCTTAAAAATGCAAAGTTTGCGAAATTCTGAGCTATGACGACCAAATCACATATCGTGAGAAAACATGAAGTAGTATCGAAATATTGGTAAAAATGAATATATTTACGTAAAATCACACTACATGAAAAACGTGAAAAAAGTCACTATTTTACCATATTTGAGGATTTTAACTTCAAATCATAGAGCGAGGTTTCGTATTAAGAAGATCCAAGAAAAGACATATGACAATGTTGTTTCCAATACAAGTGATAGAAATCAATGAGTTTTCATTAGAATTAACTAAAATGTTCCTAATTTTCCGTTTATATTACCGATGGAAGATGTACACGTAAAACCGCTCTAATCCGGCTGAAACGTCGATATATGCAATAAAAACAGAACTTCTCTTCTTTTCAATATCTTACTCTGTATTTTAACGAGAAACAAATAGTTGATTGAAAATGAAGTATTTAAGGTTAATTTCTAATCAATTATGTGTCTGCATCATTTTTATCGTATATTTAATGAATTAATACCAATAAACTAAAAATTCACAAAAACGTGGAAAAACGGCAAAATATTGCCTAATTCGATGATATTTTGTTTAAATCACATAGAGGAAAAGTGGATGATAAATGTCAAAATATTGCTAAATTCGATGATTTTTAGTACGAAACAAAATGCAAGAAAACTTGCTTTAACGCAATATTTTGTGAAATTCTAAAATTTGAAGGCCAAATCACATATCGTGATACTGCATGAAATAGCATCGAAGTATTGGTAAAAATGAACATATTTACGTAATATCAAACTACATGAAAAACGTGAAAAAAATCACTATTATAGCAAATTTGAGGATTTTAACTACGAATCATAAAGCGAGGTTTCGTATTGTTTAGATCCAAGAAAAGACATATGACAATGTTGTTTCCAATACAAATGATAAAAATCAATGTGTTTTCATTAAAATTACTTAAAATGTTCCTGATTTTTCGTTTATATTACCGATGGAAGATGTACACGTAAAACCGTTCTAATCCGATTGAAACGTCGATATATGCAATAAAAACAGAACTTCTCCCCTTTTCAACATCTTACTCTGTATTTTAACGAGAAACAAATAGTTGATTGAAAATGAAGTATTTAAGGTAATTTCTAATCAGTTATGTGTTTGTATCATTTTTATCGTATATATAATGAATTAATACCAATAAACTGAAAATTCACAAAAACGTGGAAAAACGGCAAAATATTGCCTAATTCGGTGATATTTTGTTTAAATCACACAAAGAAAAAGGGGATGATAAACGTCAAATTATTGCTAAATTCGATGATTTTTAGTACAAAACAAAATGCAAGAAACTTGCTTAAAAATGCAAAGTTTGCGAAATTCTGAGCTATGACGACCAAATCACATATCGTGAGAAAACATGAAGTAGTATCGAAATATTGGTAAAAATGAATATATTTAAGTAAAATCATGAAAAATATGAAAAAAGTCACTATTTTACCATATTTGAGGATTTTAACTTCAAATCATAGAGCGAGGTTTCGTATTAAGAAGATCAAAGAAAAGACATATGACAATGTTGTTTCCAATACAAGTGATAGAAATCAATGAGTTTTCAATAGAATTAACTAAAATGTTCCAAATTTTCCGTTTATATTACCGATGGAAGATGCACACGTAAAACCGCTCTAATCCGGCTGAAACGTCGATATATGCAATAAAAACAGAACTTCTCCCCTTTTCAACATCTTACTCTGTATTTTAACGAGAAACAAATAGTTGATTGAAAATGAAGTATTTAAGGTAATTTCTAATCAGTTATGTGTTTGTATCATTTTTATCGTATATATAATGAATTAATACCACCAAAATAAAAATTCACAAAAACGTGGAAAAACGGCAAAATATTGCCAAATTCGATGATATTTTGTTTAAATCACACATAGGAAAAGGGGATGATAAACGTCAAAATATTGCTAAATTCGAAAATTTTTAGTACAAAACAAAATGCAAAAAACTTGCTTAAAAATGCAAAGTTTGCGAAATTCTGAGATATGACGGCTAAATCACATATCGTGAAAAAACATGAAGTAGTATCGAAATATTGGTAGAAATGAACATATTTACGTAATATCAAACTACATGAAAAACGTGAAAAAAATCACTATTATACCAAATTTGAGGATTTTAACTACGAATCAAAAAGCGAGGTTTCGTATGGTTTAGATCCAAGAAAAGGCATATGACAATGTTGTTTCCAATACAAATGATAAAAATCAATGATTTTTCATTAGAAATAACTAAAATGTTCCTGATGTTCCGTTTATATTACCGATGGAAGATGTACATGTAAAACCGCTCTAATCCGGTTGAAACGTCGATATATGCAATAAAAACAGAACTTCTCCCCTTTTCAACATCTTACTCTGTATTTTAACGAGAAACAAATAGTTGATTGAAAATGAAGTATTTAACGTTAATTTTTAGTCAGTTATGTGTTTGTATCATTTTTATCGTATATTTAATGAATTAATACCAATAAACTGAAAATTCACAAAAACGTGGAAAAACGGCAAAATATTGCCTAATTCGGTGATATTTTGTTTAAATCACACAAAGAAAAAGGGGATGATAAACGTCAAATTATTGCTAAATTCGAAAATTTTTAGTACAAAACAAAATGCAAGAAACTTGCTTAAAAATGCAAAGTTTGCGAAATTCTGAGCTATGACGACCAAATCACATATCGTGAGAAAACATGAAGTAGTATCGAAATATTGGTAAAAATGAATATATTTACGTAAAATCACACTACATGAAAAACGTGAAAAAAGTCACTATTTTACCATATTTGAGGATTTTAACTTCAAATCATAGAGCGAGGTTTCGTATTAAGAAGATCCAAGAAAAGACATATGACAATGTTGTTTCCAATACAAGTGATAGAAATCAATGAGTTTTCATTAGAATTAACTAAAATGTTCCTGATTTTCCGTTTATATTACCGATGGAAGATGTACACGTAAAACCGCTCTAGTCCGGCTGAAACGTCGATATATGCAATAAAAACAGAACTTCTCTTCTTTTCAATATCTTACTCTGTATTTTAACGAGAAACAAATAGTTGATTGAAAATGAAGTATTTAAGGTTAATTTCTAATCAATTATGTGTCTGCATCATTTTTATCGTATATTTAATGACTTAATACCAATAAACTAAAAATTCACAAAAACGTGGAAAAACGGCAAAATATTGCCTAATTCGATGATATTTTGTTTAAATCACATAGAGGAAAAGTGGATGATAAATGTCAAAATATTGCTAAATTCGATGATTTTTAGTACGAAACAAAATGCAAGAAAACTTGCTTTAACGCAATATTTTGTGAAATTCTAAAATTTAAAGGCCAAATCACATATCGTGATACTGCATGAAATAGCATCGAAGTATTGGTAAAAATGAACATATTTACGTAATATCAAACTACATGAAAAACGTGAAAAAAATCACTATTATAGCAAATTTGAGGATTTTAACTACGAATCATAAAGCGAGGTTTCGTATTGTTTAGATCCAAGAAAAGACATATGACAATGTTGTTTCCAATACAAATGATAAAAATCAATGTGTTTTCATTAAAATTACTTAAAATGTTCCTGATTTTTCGTTTATATTACCGATGGAAGATGTACACGTAAAACCGCTCTAATCCGGCTGAAACGTCGATATATGCAATAAAAACAGAACTTCTCCCCTTGTAAACATCTTACTCTGTATTTTAACGAGAAACAAATAGTTGATTGAAAATGAAGTATTTAAGGTAATTTCTAATCAGTTATGTGTTTGTATCATTTTTATCGTATATATAATGAATTAATACCAATAAAATAAAAATTCACAAAAAACGTGGAAAACGGCAAAATATTGCCTAATTCGGTGATATTTTGTTTAAATCACACATAGGAAAAGGGGATGATAAACGTCAAAATATTGCTAAATTCGAAAATTTTTAGTACAAAACAAAATGCAAAAAACTTGCTTAAAAATGCAAAGTTTGCGAAATTCTGAAATATGACGGCCAAATCACATATCGTGAGAAAACATGAAGTAGTATCGAAATATTGGTAAAAATGAATAGATTTACGGAAAATCAATACATGAAAAACGTGAAAAAGTCACTATTTTACCATATTTGTGGATTTTAACTTCAAATCATAGAGCAAGGTTTCGTATTAAGAAGATTCAAGAAAAGACATATGACAATGTTGTTTCCATTACAAATGATAAATATTAATGACTTTTCATTAGAATTAACTAAAATGTTCCTGATTTTCCGTTTATATTACCGATGGAAGATGTACACGTAAAACTGCTCTAATCCGGCTGAAACGTCGATATATGTAATAAAGCAGAACTTCTCCCCTTTTCAATATCTTACTCTGTATTTTAACGAGAAACAAATAGTTGATTGAAAATGAAGTATTTAACGTTAATTTTTAGTCAGTTATGTGTTTGTATCATTTTTATCGTATATTTAATGAATTAATACGAATAAACTGAAAATTCACAAAAACGTGGAAAAACGGCAAAATATTGCCTAATTCGATGATATATTGTTTAAATCACACAAAGGAAACGGGGATGATAAACGTCAAAATATTGCTAAATTCGAAGATTTTTAGTACAAAACAAAATGCAAGAAACTTGCTTAAAAATGCAAAGTTTGCGAAATTCTGAGATATGACGGCCAAATCACATATCGTGAAAAAACATGAAGTAGTATCGAAATATTGGTAAAAATGAACATATTTACGTAATATCAAACTACATGAAAAACGTGAAAAAAATCACTATTATAGCAAATTTGAGGATTTTAACTACGAATCATAAAGCGAGGTTTCGTATTGTTTAGATCCAAGAAAAGACATATGACAATGTTGTTTCCATTACAAATGATAAAAATCAATGTGTTTTCATTAAAATTACTTAAAATGTTCCTGATTTTTCGTTTATATTACCGATGGAAGATGTACACGTAAAACCGCTCTAATCCGGCTGAAACGTCGATATATGCAATAAAAACAGAACTTCTCCCCTTTTTAACATCTTACTCTGTATTTTAACGAGAAACAAATAGTTGATTGAAAATGAAGTATTTAAGGTAATTTCTAATCAGTTATGTGTTTGTATCATTTTTATCGTATATATAATGAATTAATACCAATAAAATAAAAATTCACAAAAAACGTGGAAAAACGGCAAAATATTGCCTAATTCGATGATATTTTGTTTAAATCACACATAGGAAAAGGGGATGATAAACGTCAAAATATTGCTAAATTCGAACATTTTTAGTACAAAACAAAATGCAAAAAACTTGCTTAAAAATGCAAAGTTTGCGAAATTCTGAAATATGACGACCAAATCACATATCGTGAGAAAACATGAAGTAGTATCGAAATATTGGTAAAAATGAATAGATTTACGGAAAATCAATACATGAAAAACGTGAAAAAAGTCACTATTTTACCATATTTGTGGATTTTAACTTCAAATCATAGAGCAAGGTTTCGTATTAGGAAGATTCAAGAAAAGACATATGACAATGTTGTTTCCATTACAAATGATAAATATCAATGACTTTTCATTAGAATTAACTAAAATGTTCCTGATTTTCCGTTTATATTACCGATGGAAGATGTACACGTAAAACTGCTCTAATCCGGCTGAAACGTCGATATATGTAATAAAGCAGAACTTCTCCCCTTTTCAATATCTTACTCTGTATTTTAACGAGAAACAAATAGTTGATTGAAAATGAATTATTTAACGTTAATTTTTAGTCAGTTATGTGTTTGTATTATTTTTATCGTATATTTAATGAATTAATACGAATAAACTGAAAATTCACAAAAACGTGGAAAAACGGCAAAATATTGCCTAATTCGATGATATTTTGTTTAAATCACACAAAGGAAAAGGGGATGATAAACGTCAAAATATTGCTAAATTCGAAGATTTTTCGTACAAAACAAAATGCAAGAAACTTGCTTAAAAATGCAAAGTTTGCGAAATTCTGAGATATGACGGCCAAATCACATATCGTGAAAAAACATGAAGTAGTATCGAAATATTGGTAAAAATGAACATATTTACGTAATATCAAACTACATGAAAAACGTGAAAAAAATAACTATTATACCAAAATTGAGGATTTTAACTACGAATCATAAAGCGAGGTTTCGTATTGTTTAGATCTTAGAAAAGACATATGACAATGTTGTTTCCAATACAAATGATAAAAATCAATGAGTTTTCATTAGAATTAACTAAAATGTTCCTGATGTTCCGTTTATATTACCGATGGAAGATGTACACGTAAACCCGCTCTAATCCGGTTGAAACGTCGATATATGCAATAAAAACAGAACTTCTCCCCTTTTTAACATCTTACTCTGTATTTTAACGAGAAACAAATAGTTGATTGAAAATTAAATATTTAAGGTTAATTTCTAATCAGTTATGTGTTTGTATCATTTTTATCGTATATATAATGAATTAATACCAATAAAATGAAAATTCACAAAAACGTGGAAAAACGGCAAAATATTGCCTAATTCGATGATATTTTGTTAATATCACACATAGGAAAAGGGGATGATAAACGTCAAAATATTGCTAAATTCGAAAATTTTTAATACAAAACAAAATGCAAGAAAACTTGCTTTAACGCAATATTTTGTGAAATTCTAAAATTTGAAGGCCAAATCACATATCGTGATACTGCATGAAATAGTATCGAAGTATTGGTAAAAATGAACGTAATATCAAACTACATGAAAAACGTGAAAAAAATCACTATTATAGCAAATTTGAGGATTTTAACTACGAATCATAAAGCGAGGTTTCGTATTGTTTAGTTCCAAGAAAAGACATTTGACAATGTTGTTTCCAATACAAATGATAAAAATCAATGTGTTTTCATTAGAATTACTTAAAATGTTCCTGATTTTTCGTTTATATTACCGATGGAAGATGTACACGTAAAACCGCTCTATTCCGGTTGAAACGTCGATATATGCAATAAAAACAGAATTTCTCCCCTTTTCAATATCTTACTAAGTATTTTAACGAGAAACAAATAGGTGATTGAAAATGAAGTATTTAAGGCTATTATCTAATCAAATATGTGTTTGCATCATTTTTATCGTATATATAATGAATTAACACCAATAAACTGAAAATTCACAAAAACGTGGAAAAACGGCTAAATATTGCCTAATTCGATGATATTTTGTTTAAATCACAAAAAGGAAAAGGGGATGATAAACGTCAAAATATTGCTAAATTCGATGATATTTAGTACAAAACAAAATGCAAGAAACTTGCCTCAAAATGCAAAGTTTGCGAAATTCTGAAATATGACGGCCAAATCACATATCGTGAGAAAACATGAAGTAGTATCGAAATATTGGTAAAAATGAATATATTTACGGAAAATCACAATACATGAAAAACGTGAAAAAAGTCACTATTTTACCATATTTGTGGATTTTAACTTCAAATCATTGAGCAAGGTTTCGTATTAAGAAGATTCAAGAAAAGACATATGACAATGTTGTTTCCATTACAAATGATAAATATCAATGACTTTTCATTAGAATTAACTAAAATGTTCCTGATTTTCCGTTTATATTACCGATGGAAGATGTACACGTAAAACTGCTCTTATCCGGCTGAAACGTCGATATATGTAATAAAGCAGAACTTCTCCCCTTTTCAATATCTTACTATGTATTTTAACGAGAAAAAAATAGTTGATTGAAAATGAAGTATTTAAGGTTAATTTCTAATCAGTTATGTGTTTGTATCATTTTTATCGTATATTTAATGAATTAATACCAATAAACTGAAAATTCACAAAAACGTGGAAAAACGGCAAAATATTGCCTAATTCGGTTATATTTTGTTTAAATCACACAAAGAAAAAGGGGATGATAAACGTCAAAATATTGCTAAATTCGATGATTTTTAGTACAAAACAAAATGCAAGAAACTTGCTTAAAAATGCAAAGTTTGCGAAATTCTGAGCTATGACGACCAAATCACATATCGTGAGAAAACATGAAGTAGTATCGAAATATTGGTAAAAATGAATATATTTAAGTAAAATCACATTACATGAAAAATATGAAAAAAGTCACTATTTTACCATATTTGAGGATTTTAACTTCAAATCATAGAGCGAGGTTTCGTATTAAGAAGATCCAAGAAAAGACATATGACAATGTTGTTTCCAATACAATTGATAGAAATCAATGAGTTTTCATTAGAATTAACTAAAATGTTCCTGATGTTCCGTTTATATTACCGATGGAAGATGTACACGTAAAACCGCTCTAATCCGGCTGAAACGTCGATATATGCAATAAAAACAGAACTTCTCCCCTTTTCAACATCTTACTCTGTATTTTAACGAGAAACAAATAGTTGATTGAAAATGAAGTATTTAAGGTAATTTCTAATCAGTTATGTGTTTGTATCATTTTTATCGTATATATAATGAATTAATACCAATAAAATAAAAATTCACAAAAACGTGGAAAAACGGCAAAATATTGCCTAATTCGATGATATTTTGTTTAAATCGCACATAGGAAAAGGGGATGATAAACGTCAAAATATTGCTAAATTCGAAAATTTTTAGTACAAAACAAAATGCAAAAAACTTGCTTAAAATGCAAAGTTTGCGAAATTCTGAGATATGACGGCTAAATCACATATCGTGAAAAAAACATGAAGTAGTATCGAAATATTGGTAAAAATGAACATATTTACGTAATATCAAACTACATGAAAAACGTGAAAAATTCACTATTATACCAAATTTGAGGATTTTAACTACGAATCAAAAAGCGAGGTTTCGTATGGTTTAGATCCAAGAAAAGGCATATGACAATGTTGTTTCCAATACAAATGATAAAAATCAATGATTTTTCATTAGAAATAACTAAAATGTTCCTGATGTTCCGTTTATATTACCGATGGAAGATGTACACGTAAAACCGCTCTAATCCGGTTGAAACGTCGATATATGAAATAAAAACAGAACTTCTCCCCTTTTCAACATCTTACTCTGTATTTTAACGAGAAACAAATAGTTGATTGAAAATGAAGTATTTAACGTTAATTTTTAGTCAGTTATGTGTTTGTATCATTTTTATCGTATATTTAATGAATTAATACCAATAAACTGAAAATTCACAAAAACGTGGAAAAACGGCAAAATATTGCCTAATTCGGTGATATTTTGATTAAATCACACAAAGAAAAAGGGGATGATAAACGTCAAATTATTGCTAAATTCGATGATTTTTAGTACAAAACAAAATGCAAGAAACTTGCTTAAAAATGCAAAGTTTGCGAAATTCTGAGCTATGACGACCAAATCACATATCGTGAGAAAACATGAAGTAGTATCGAAATATTGGTAAAAATGAATATATTTAAGTAAGCAGAATAACCACATATGAAAAATAGAAACTGCTTAACGCGTTTTCGGCTAATTCGCCTTCATCAGAGCAAAGTAGAATGAAGATAAGATTGCTGATCAGACCTTTATATCCGCCTGGGCAGATCACCTGACCACCAAAAATAAGTGGAGGAAAGGAATTATATGAAAGAAGGTAACTGCAGAAGGCCTATTGGCCCATACAAGGCAGCTCCTTTAATATCTCCAAGTGCCATACGTGTTTATATGTTTAAAAACGCGTTAAGCAGTTTCTATTTTTCTTATGTGGTTATTCTGCATACTTGGATCAGTGTTTTTGTGATCATTGTTGCATATTTAAGTAAAATCATGAAAAATATGAAAAAAGTCACTATTTTACCATATTTGAGGATTTTAACTTCAAATCATAGAGCGAGGTTTCGTATTAAGAAGATCCAAGAAAAGACATATGACAATGTTGTTTCCAATACAAGTGATAGAATTCAATGAGTTTTCATTAGAATTAACTAAAATGTTCCAAATTTTTTGTTTATATTACCGATGGAAGATGTACACGTAAAACCGCTCTAATCCGGCTGAAACGTCGATATATGCAATAAAAACAGAACTTCTCCCCTTTTCAACATCTTACTCTGTATTTTAACGAGAAACAAATAGTTGATTGAAAATGAAGTATTTAAGGTAATTTCTAATCAGTTATGTGTTTGTATCATTTTTATCGTATATATAATGAATTAATACCAATAAAATAAAAATTCACAAAAACGTGGAAAAACGGCAAAATATTGCCTAATTCGATGATATTTTGTTTAAATCACACATAGGAAAAGGGGATGATAAACGTCAAAATATTGCTAAATTCGAAAATTTTTAGTACAAAACAAAATGCAAAAAACTTGCTTAAAAATGCAAAGTTTGCGAAATTCTGAGATATGACGGCTAAATTACATATCGTGAAAAAACATGAAGTAGTATCGAAATATTGGTAAAAATGAACATATTTACGTAATATCAAACTACATGAAAAACGTGAAAAAAATCACTATTATACCAAATTTGAGGATTTTAACTACGAATCAAAAAGCGAGGTTTCGTATGGTTTAGATCCAAGAAAAGGCATATGACAATGTTGTTTCCAATACAAATGATAAAAATCAATGATTTTTCATTAGAAATAACTAAAATGTTCCTGATGTTCCGTTTATATTACCGATGGAAGATGTACACGTAAAACCGCTCTAATCCGGTTGAAACGTCGATATATGCAATAAAAACAGAACTTCTCCCCTTTTCAGCATCTTACTCTGTATTTTAACGAGAAACAAATAGTTGATTGAAAATGAAGTATTTAACGTTAATTTTTAGTCAGTTATGTGTTTGTATCATTTTTATCGTATATTTAATGAATTAATACCAATAAACTGAAAATTCACAAAAACGTGGAAAAACGGCAAAATATTGCCTAATTCGGTGATATTTTGTTTAAATCACACAAAGAAAAAGGGGATGATAAACGTCAAATTATTGCTAAATTCGATGATTTTTAGTACAAAACAAAATGCAAGAAACTTGCTTAAAAATGCAAAGTTTGCGAAATTCTGAGCTATGACGACCAAATCACATATCGTGAGAAAACATGAAGTAGTATCGAAATATTGGTAAAAATGAATATATTTACGTAAAATCACACTACATGAAAAACGTGAAAAAAGTCACTATTTTACCATATTTGAGGATTTTAACTTCAAATCATAGAGCGAGGTTTCGTATTAAGAAGATCCAAGAAAAGACATATGACAATGTTGTTTCCAATACAAGTGATAGAAATCAATGAGTTTTCATTAGAATTAACTAAAATGTTCCTGATTTTCCGTTTATATTACCGATGGAAGATGTACACGTAAAACCGCTCTAGTCCGGCTGAAACGTCGATATATGCAATAAAAACAGAACTTCTCTTCTTTTCAATATCTTACTCTGTATTTTAACGAGAAACAAATAGTTGATTGAAAATGAAGTATTTAAGGTTAATTTCTAATCAATTATGTGTCTGCATCATTTTTATCGTATATTTAATGACTTAATACCAATAAACTAAAAATTCACAAAAACGTGGAAAAACGGCAAAATATTGCCTAATTCGATGATATTTTGTTTAAATCACATAGAGGAAAAGTGGATGATAAATGTCAAAATATTGCTAAATTCGATGATTTTTAGTACGAAACAAAATGCAAGAAAACTTGCTTTAACGCAATATTTTGTGAAATTCTAAAATTTAAAGGCCAAATCCCATATCGTGATACTGCATGAAATAGCATCGAAGTATTGGTAAAAATGAACATATTTACGTAATATCAAACTACATGAAAAACGTGAAAAAAATCACTATTATAGCAAATTTGAGGATTTTAACTACGAATCATAAAGCGAGGTTTCGTATTGTTTAGATCCAAGAAAAGACATGACAATGTTGTTTCCAATACAAATGATAAAAATCAATGTGTTTTCATTAAAATTACTTAAAATGTTCCTGATTTTTCGTTTATATTACCGATGGAAGATGTACACGTAAAACCGCTCTAATCCGGCTGAAACGTCGATATATGCAATAAAAACAGAACTTCTCCCCTTTTCAACATCTTACTCTGTATTTTAACGAGAAACAAATAGTTGATTGAAAATGAAGTATTTAAGGTAATTTCTAATCAGTTATGTGTTTTTATCATTTTTATCGTATATATAATGAATTAATACCAATAAAAAAAAAATTCACAAAAAACGTGGAAAAACGGCAAAATATTGCCTAATTCGATGATATTTTGTTTAAATCACACATAGGAAAAAGGGATGATAAACGTCAAAATATTGCTAAATTCGAAAATTTTTAGTACAAAACAAAATGCAAAAAACTTGCTTAAAAATGCAAAGATTGCGAAATTCTGAAATATGACGGCCAAATCACATATCGTGAGAAAACATGAAGTAGTATCGAAATATTGGTAAAAATGAATAGATTTACGGAAAATCAATACATGAAAAACGTGAAAAAAGTCACTATTTTACCATATTTGTGGATTTTAACTTCAAATCATAGAGCAAGGTTTCGTATTAAGAAGATTCAAGAAAAGACATATGACAATGTTGTTTCCATTACAAATGATAAATATCAATGACTTTTCATTAGAATTAACTAAAATGTTCCTGATTTTCCGTTTATATTACCGATGGAAGATGTACACGTAAAACTGCTCTAATCCGGCTGAAACGTCGATATATGTAATAAAGCAGAACTTCTCCCCTTTTCAATATCTTACTCTGTATTTTAACGAGAAACAAATAGTTGATTGAAAATGAAGTATTTAACGTTAATTTTTAGTCAGTTATGTGTTTGTATCATTTTTATCGTATATTTAATGAATTAATACGAATAAACTGAAAATTCACAAAACCTGGAAAAACGGCAAAATATTGCCTAATTCGATGATATTTTGTTTAAATCACACAAAGGAAAAGGGGACGATAAACGTCAAAATATTGCTAAATTCGAAGATTTTTAGTACAAAACAAAATGCAAGAAACTTGCTTAAAAATGCAAAGTTTGCGAAATTCTGAGATATGACGGCCAAATCACATATCGTGAAAAAACATGAAGTAGTATCGAAATATTGGTAAAAATGAACATATTTACGTAATATCAAACTACATGAAAAACGTGAAAAAAATCACTATTATACCAAAATTGAGGATTTTAACTACGAATCATAAAGCGAGGTTTCGTATTGTTTAGATCCAAGAAAAGACATATGACAATGTTGTTTCCAATACAAATGATAAAAATCAATGAGTTTTCATTAGAATTAACTAAAATGTTCCTGATGTTCCGTTTATATTACCGATGGAAGATGTACACGTAAAACCGCTCTAATCCGGTTGAAACGTCGATATATGCAATAAAAACAGAGCTTCTCCCCTTTTTAACATCTTACTCTGTATTTTAACGAGAAACAAATAGTTGATTGAAAATGAAGTATTTAACGTTAATTTTTAGTCAGTTATGTGTTTGTATCATTTTTATCGTATATTTAATGAATTAATACCAATAAACTGAAAATTCACAAAAACGTGGAAAAACGGCAAAATATTGCCTAATTCGATGATATTTTGTTTAAATCACATAGAGGAAAAGTGGATGATAAACGTCAAAATATTGCTAAATTCGATGATTTTTAGTACGAAACAAAATGCAAGAAAACTTGCTTTAACGCAATATTTTGTGAAATTCTAAAATATGAAGGCCAAATCACATATCGTGATACTGCATAAAATAGTATCGAAGTATTGGTAAAAATGAACATATTTACGTAATATCAAACTACATGAAAAACGTGAAAAAAATCACTATTATAGCAAATTTGAGGATTTTAACTACGAATCATAAAGCGAGGTTTCGTATTGTTTAGATCCTAGAAAAGACATATGACAATGTTGTTTCCAATACAAATGATAAAAACATTTGTATTGGAAACAACTCCCCCTACACGTAAAACCGCTCTAATCCGGCTGAAACGTCGATATATGCAATAAAAACAGAACTTCTCTTCTTTTCAATATCTTACTCTGTATTTTAACGAGAAACAAATAGTTGATTGAAAATGAAGTATTTAAGGTTAATTTCTAATCAATTATGTGTCTGCATCATTTTTATCGTATATTTAATGAATTAATACCAATAAACTAAAAATTCACAAAAACGTGGAAAAACGGCAAAATATTGCCTAATTCGATGATATTTTGTTTAAATCACATAGAGGAAAAGTGGATGATAAATGTCAAAATATTGCTAAATTCGATGATTTTTAGTACGAAACAAAATGCAAGAAAACTTGCTTTAACGCAA
This sequence comes from Procambarus clarkii, assembly GCF_040958095.1. Classification (NCBI taxonomy): domain Eukaryota; kingdom Metazoa; phylum Arthropoda; class Malacostraca; order Decapoda; family Cambaridae; genus Procambarus; species Procambarus clarkii. The sequence goes on along the minus strand of NC_091211.1, from coordinate 34,080,696 downwards.
ATTTTTGTGAAATTCTAAAATTTGAAGGCCAAATCACATATCGTGATACTGCATGAAATAGCATCGAAGTATTGGTAAAAATGAACATATTTACGTAATATCAAACTACATGAAAAACGTGAAAAAAATCACTATTATAGCAAATTTGAGGATTTTAACTACGAATCATAAAGCGAGGTTTCGTATTGTTTAGATCCAAGAAAAGACATATGACAATGTTGTTTCCAATACAAATGATAAAAATCAATGTGTTTTCATTAAAATTACTTAAAATGTTCCTGATTTTTCGTTTATATTACCGATGGAAGATGTACACGTAAAACCGCTCTAATCCGGCTGAAACGTCGATATATGCAATAAAAACAGAACTTGTCCCCTTTTCAACATTTTACTCTGTATTTTAACGAGAAACAGATAGTTGATTGAAAATGAAGTATTTAAGGTAATTTCTAATCAGTTATGTGTTTGTATCATTTTTATCGTATATATAATGAATTAATACCAATAAAATAAAAATTCAAAAAACGTGGAAAAACGGCAAAATATTGCCTAATTCGATGATATTTTGTTTAAATCACACATAGGAAAAGGGGATGATAAACGTCAAAATATTGCTAAATTCGAAAATTTTTAGTACAAAACAAAATTCAAAAAACTTGCTTAAAAATGCAAAGTTTGCGAAATTCTGAGATATGACGGCTAAATCACATATCGTGAAAAAACATGAAGTAGTATCGAAATATTGGTAAAAATGAACATATTTACGTAATATCAAACTACATGAAAAACGTGAAAAATTCACTATTATACCAAATTTGAGGATTTTAACTACGAATCAAAAAGCGAGGTTTCGTATGGTTTAGATCCAAGAAAAGGCATATGACAATGTTGTTTCCAATACAAATGATAAAAATCAATGATTTTTCATTAGAAATAACTAAAATGTTCCTGATGTTCCGTTTATATTACCGATGGAAGATGTACACGTAAAACCGCTCTAATCCGGTTGAAACGTCGATATATGAAATAAAAACAGAACTTCTCCCCTTTTCAACATCTTACTCTGTATTTTAACGAGAAACAAATAGTTGATTGAAAATGAAGTATTTAACGTTAATTTTTAGTCAGTTATGTGTTTGTATAATTTTTATCGTATATTTAATGAATTAATACCAATAAACTGAAAATTCACAAAAACGTGGAAAAACGGCAAAATATTGCCTAATTCGGTGATATTTTGTTTAAATCACACAAAGAAAAAGGGGATGATAAACGTCAAATTATTGCTAAATTCGATGATTTTTAGTACAAAACAAAATGCAAGAAACTTGCTTAAAAATGCAAAGTTTGCGAAATTCTGAGCTATGACGACCAAATCACATATCGTGAGAAAACATGAAGTAGTATCGAAATATTGGTAAAAATGAATATATTTACGTAAAATCACACTACATGAAAAACGTGAAAAAAGTCACTATTTTACCATATTTGAGGATTTTAACTTCAAATCATAGAGCGAGGTTTCGTATTAAGAAGATCCAAGAAAAGACATATGACAATGTTGTTTCCAATACAAGTGATAGAAATCAATGAGTTTTCATTAGAATTAACTAAAATGTTCCTAATTTTCCGTTTATATTACCGATGGAAGATGTACACGTAAAACCGCTCTAATCCGGCTGAAACGTCGATATATGCAATAAAAACAGAACTTCTCTTCTTTTCAATATCTTACTCTGTATTTTAACGAGAAACAAATAGTTGATTGAAAATGAAGTATTTAAGGTTAATTTCTAATCAATTATGTGTCTGCATCATTTTTATCGTATATTTAATGAATTAATACCAATAAACTAAAAATTCACAAAAACGTGGAAAAACGGCAAAATATTGCCTAATTCGATGATATTTTGTTTAAATCACATAGAGGAAAAGTGGATGATAAATGTCAAAATATTGCTAAATTCGATGATTTTTAGTACGAAACAAAATGCAAGAAAACTTGCTTTAACGCAATATTTTGTGAAATTCTAAAATTTAAAGGCCAAATCACATATCGTGATACTGCATGAAATAGCATCGAAGTATTGGTAAAAATGAACATATTTACGTAATAACAAACTACATGAAAAACGTGAAAAAAATCACTATTATAGCAAATTTGAGGATTTTAACTACGAATCATAAAGCGAGGTTTCGTATTGTTTAGATCCAAGAAAAGACATATGACAATGTTGTTTCCAATACAAATGATAAAAATCAATGTGTTTTCATTAAAATTACTTAAAATGTTCCTGATTTTTCGTTTATATTACCGATGGAAGATGTACACGTAAAACCGCTCTAATCCGGCTGAAACGTCGATATATGTAATAAAAACAGAACTTCTCCCCTTTTCAACATCTTACTCTGTATTTTAACGAGAAACAGATAGTTGATTGAAAATGAAGTATTTAAGGTAATTTCTAATCAGTTATGTGTTTGTATCATTTTTATCGTATATATAATGAATTAATACCAATAAAATAAAAATTCACAAAAACGTGGAAAAACGGCAAAATATTGCCTAATTCGATGATATTTTGTTTAAATCACACATAGGAAAAGGGGTGATAAACGTCAAAATATTGCTAAATTCGAAAAATTTTAGTACAAAACAAAATGCAAAAAACTTGCTTAAAAATGCAAAGTTTGCGAAATTCTGAGATATGACGGCTAAATCACATATCGTGAAAAAACATGAAGTAGTATCGAAATATTGGTAAAAATGAACATATTTACGTAATATCAAACTACATGAAAAACGTGAAAAATTCACTATTATACCAAATTTGAGGATTTTAACTACGAATTAAAAAGCGAGGTTTCGTATGGTATTTCCAAGAAAAGGCATATGACAATGTTGTTTCCAATACAAATGATAAAAATCAATGATTTTTCTTTAGAAATAACTAAAATGTTCCTGATGTTCCGTTTATATTACCGATGGAAGATGTACACGTAAAACCGCTCTAATCAGGTTGAAACGTCGATATATGCAATAAAAACAGAACTTCTCCCCTTTTCAACATCTTACTCTGTATTTTAACGAGAAACAAACAGTTGATTGAAAATGAAGTATTTAAGGTAATTTCTAATCAGTTATGTGTTTGTATCATTTTTATCGTATATATAATGAATTAATACCAATAAACTGAAAATTCATAAAAACGTGGAAAAACGGCAAAATATTGCCTAATTCGGTGATATTTTGTTTAAATCACACAAAGAAAAAGGGGATGATAAACGTCAAATTATTGCTAAATTCGATGATTTTTAGTACAATACAAAATGCAAGAAACTTGCTTAAAAATGCAAAGTTTGCGAAATTCTGAGCTATGACGACCAAATCACATATCGTGAGAAAACATGAAGTAGTATCGAAATATTGGTAAAAATGAATATATTTACGTAAAATCACACTACATGAAAAACGTTAAAAAAGTCACTATTTTACCATATTTGAGGATTTTAACTTCAAATCATAGAGCGAGGTTTCGTATTAAGAAGATCCAAGAAAAGACATATGACAATGTTGTTTCCAATACAAGTGATAGAAATCAATGAGTTTTCATTAGAATTAACTAAAATGTTCCTAATTTTCCGTTTATATTACCGATGGAAGATGTACACGTAAAACCGCTCTAATCCGGCTGAAACGTCGATATATGCAATAAAAACAGAACTTCTCTTCTTTTCAATATCTTACTCTGTATTTTAACGAGAAACAAATAGTTGATTGAAAATGAAGTATTTAAGGTTAATTTCTAATCAATTATGTGTCTGCATCATTTTTATCGTATATTTAATGAATTAATACCAATAAACTAAAAATTCACAAAAACGTGGAAAAACGGCAAAATATTGCCTAATTCGATGATATTTTGTTTAAATCACATAGAGGAAAAGTGGATGATAAATGTCAAAATATTGCTAAATTCGATGATTTTTAGTACGAAACAAAATGCAAGAAAACTTGCTTTAACGCAATATTTTGTGAAATTCTAAAATTTGAAGGCCAAATCACATATCGTGATACTGCATGAAATAGCATCGAAGTATTGGTAAAAATGAACATATTTACGTAATATCAAACTACATGAAAAACGTGAAAAAAATCACTATTATAGCAAATTTGAGGATTTTAACTACGAATCATAAAGCGAGGTTTCGTATTGTTTAGATCCAAGAAAAGACATATGACAATGTTGTTTCCAATACAAATGATAAAAATCAATGTGTTTTCATTAAAATTACTTAAAATGTTCCTGATTTTTCGTTTATATTACCGATGGAAGATGTACACGTAAAACCGCTCTAATCCGGCTGAAACGTCGATATATGTAATAAAAACAGAACTTCTCCCCTTTTCAACATCTTACTCTGTATTTTAACGAGAAACAGATAGTTGATTGAAAATGAAGTATTTAAGGTAATTTCTAATCAGTTATGTGTTTGTATCATTTTTATCGTATATATAATGAATTAATACCAATAAAATAAAAATTCACAAAAACGTGGAAAAACGGCAAAATATTGCCTAATTCGATGATATTTTGTTTAAATCACACATAGGAAAAGGGGATGATAAACGTCAAAAATATTGCTAAATTCGAAAATTTTTAGTACAAAACAAAATGCAAAAAACTTGCTTAAAAATGCAAAGTTTGCGAAATTCTGAGATATGACGGCTAAATCACATATCGTGAAAAAACATGAAGTAGTATCGAAATATTGGTAAAAATGAACATATTTACGTAATATCAAACTACATGAAAAACGTGAAAAAAATCACTATTATACCAAATTTGAGGATTTTAACTACGAATCATAAAGCGAGGTTTCGTATGGTATTTCCAAGAAAAGGCATATGACAATGTTGTTTCCAATACAAATGATAAAAATCAATGATTTTTCTTTAGAAATAACTAAAATGTTCCTGATGTTCCGTTTATATTACCGATGGAAGATGTACACGTAAAACCGCTCTAATCCGGTTGAAACGTCGATATATGCAATAAAAACAGAACTTCTCCCCTTTTCAACATCTTACTCTGTATTTTAACGAGAAACAAATAGTTGATTGAAAATGAAGTATTTAACGTTAATTTTTAGTCAGTTATGTGTTTGTATCATTTTTATCGTATATTTAATGAATTAATACCAATAAACTGAAAATTCACAAAAACGTGGAAAAACGGCAAAATATTGCCTAATTCGGTGATATTTTGTTTAAATCACACAAAGAAAAAGGGGATGATAAACGTCAAATTATTGCTAAATTCGATGATTTTTAGTACAAAACAAAATGCAAGAAACTTGCTTAAAAATGCAAAGTTTGCGAAATTCTGAGCTATGACGACCAAATCACATATCGTGAGAAAACATGAAGTAGTATCGAAATATTGGTAAAAATGAATATATTTACGTAAAATCACACTACATGAAAAACGTGAAAAAAGTCACTATTTTACCATATTTGAGGATTTTAACTTCAAATCATAGAGCGAGGTTTCGTATTAAGAAGATCCAAGAAAAGACATATGACAATGTTGTTTCCAATACAGGTGATAGAAATCAATGAGTTTTCATTAAAATTAACTAAAATGTTCCTAATTTTCCGTTTATATTACCGATGGAAGATGTACACGTAAAACCGCTCTAATCCGGCTGAAACGTCGATATATGCAATAAAAACAGAACTTCTCTTCTTTTCAATATCTTACTCTGTATTTTAACGAGAAACAAATAGTTGATTGAAAATGAAGTATTTAAGGTTAATTTCTAATCAATTATGTGTCTGCATCATTTTTATCGTATATTTAATGAATTAATACCAATAAACTAAAAATTCACAAAAACGTGGAAAAACGGCAAAATATTGCCTAATTCGATGATATTTTGTTTAAATCACATAGAGGAAAAGTGGATGATAAATGTCAAAATATTGCTAAATTCGATGATTTTTAGTACGAAACAAAATGCAAGAAAACTTGCTTTAACGCAATATTTTGTGAAATTCTAAAATTTGAAGGCCAAATCACATATCGTGATACTGCATGAAATAGCATCGAAGTTTTGGTAAAAATGAACATATTTACGTAATATCAAACTACATGAAAAACGTGAAAAAAATCACTATTATAGCAAATTTGAGGATTTTAACTACGAATCATAAAGCGAGGTTTCGTATTGTTTAGATCCAAGAAAAGACATATGACAATGTTGTTTCCAATACAAATGATAAAAATCAATGTGTTTTCATTAAAATTACTTAAAATGTTCCTGATTTTTCGTTTATATTACCGATGGAAGATGTACACGTAAAACCGCTCTAATCCGGCTGAAACGTCGATATATGTAATAAAAACAGAACTTCTCCCCTTTTCAACATCTTACTCTGTATTTTAACGAGAAACAGATAGTTGATTGAAAATTAAGTATTTAAGGTAATTTCTAATCAGTTATGTGTTTGTATCATTTTTATCGTATATATAATGAATTAATACCAATAAAATAAAAATTCACAAAAACGTGGAAAAACGGCAAAATATTGCCTAATTCGATGATATTTTGTTTAAATCACACATAGGAAAAGGGGATGATAAACGTCAAAAATATTGCTAAATTCGAAAATTTTTAGTACAAAACAAAATGCAAAAAACTTGCTTAAAAATGCAAAGTTTGCGAAATTCTGAGATATGACGGCTAAATCACATATCGTGAAAAAACATGAAGTAGTATCGAAATATTGGTAAAAATGAACATATTTACGTAATATCAAACTACATGAAAAACGTGAAAAAAATCACTATTATACCAAATTTGAGGATTTTAACTACGAATCATAAAGCGAGGTTTCGTATGGTATTTCCAAGAAAAGGCATATGACAATGTTGTTTCCAATACAAATGATAAAAATCAATGATTTTTCTTTAGAAATAACTAAAATGTTCCTGATGTTCCGTTTATATTACCGATGGAAGATGTACACGTAAAACCGCTCTAATCCGGTTGAAACGTCGATATATGCAATAAAAACAGAACTTCTCCCCTTTTCAACATCTTACTCTGTATTTTAACGAGAAACAAATAGTTGATTGAAAATGAAGTATTTAACGTTAATTTTTAGTCAGTTATGTGTTTGTATCATTTTTATCGTATATTTAATGAATTAATACCAATAAACTGAAAATTCACAAAAACGTGGAAAAACGGCAAAATATTGCCTAATTCGGTGATATTTTGTTTAAATCACACAAAGAAAAAGGGGATGATAAACGTCAAATTATTGCTAAATTCGATGATTTTTAGTACAAAACAAAATGCAAGAAACTTGCTTAAAAATGCAAAGTTTGCGAAATTCTGAGCTATGACGACCAAATCACATATCGTGAGAAAACATGAAGTAGTATCGAAATATTGGTAAAAATGAATATATTTACGTAAAATCACACTACATGAAAAACGTGAAAAAAGTCACTATTATACCAAATTTGAGGATTTTAACTACGAATTAAAAAGCGAGGTTTCGTATGGTATTTCCAAGAAAAGGCATATGACAATGTTGTTTCCAATACAAATGATAAAAATCAATGATTTTTCTTTAGAAATAACTAAAATGTTCCTGATGTTCCGTTTATATTACCGATGGAAGATGTACACGTAAAACCGCTCTAATCCGGCTGAAACGTCGATATATGCAATAAAAACAGAACTTCTCTTCTTTTCAATATCTTACTCTGTATTTTAACGAGAAACAAATAGTTGATTGAAAATGAAGTATTTAAGGTTAATTTCTAATCAATTATGTGTCTGCATCATTTTTATCGTATATTTAATGAATTAATACCAATAAACTAAAAATTCACAAAAACGTGGAAAAACGGCAAAATATTGCCTAATTCGATGATATTTTGTTTAAATCACATAGAGGAAAAGTGGATGATAAATGTCAAAATATTGCTAAATTCGATGATTTTTAGTACGAAACAAAATGCAAGAAAACTTGCTTTAACGCAATATTTTGTGAAATTCTAAAATTTGAAGGCCAAATCACATATCGTGATACTGCATGAAATAGCATCGAAGTTTTGGTAAAAATGAACATATTTACGTAATATCAAACTACATGAAAAACGTGAAAAAAATCACTATTATAGCAAATTTGAGGATTTTAACTACGAATCATAAAGCGAGGTTTCGTATTGTTTAGATCCAAGAAAAGACATATGACAATGTTGTTTCCAATACAAATGATAAAAATCAATGTGTTTTCATTAAAATTACTTAAAAATGTTCCTGATTTTTCGTTTATATTACCGATGGAAGATGTACACGTAAAACCGCTCTAATCCGGCTGAAACGTCGATATATGCAATAAAAACAGAACTTCTCCCCTTTTCAACATCTTACTCTGTATTTTAACGAGAAACAAATAGTTGATTGAAAATGAAGTATTTAAGGTAATTTCTAATCAGTTATGTGTTTGTATCATTTTTATCGTATATATAATGAATTAATACCAATAAAATAAAAATTCACAAAAACGTGAAAAAACGGCAAAATATTGCCTAATTCGATGATATTTTGTTTAAATCACACATAGGAAAAGGGGATGATAAACGTCAAAATATTGCTAAATTCGAAAATTTTTAGTACAAAACAAAATGCAAAAAACTTGCTTAAAAATGCAAAGTTTGCGAAATTCTGAGATATGACGGCTAAATCACATATCGTGAAAAAACATGAAGTAGTATCGAAATATTGGTAAAAATGAACATATTTACGTAATATCAAACTACATGAAAAACGTGAAAAAAATCACTATTATACCAAATTTGAGGATTTTAACTACGAATTAAAAAGCGAGGTTTCGTATGGTATTTCCAAGAAAAGGCATATGACAATGTTGTTTCCAATACAAATGATAAAAATCAATGATTTTTCTTTAGAAATAACTAAAATGTTCCTGATGTTCCGTTTATATTACCGATGGAAGATGTACACGTAAAACCGCTCTAATCAGGTTGAAACGTCGATATATGCAATAAAAACAGAACTTCTCCCCTTTTCAACATCTTACTCTGTATTTTAACGAGAAACAAACAGTTGATTGAAAATGAAGTATTTAAGGTAATTTCTAATCAGTTATGTGTTTGTATCATTTTTATCGTATATATAATGAATTAATACCAATAAACTGAAAATTCATAAAAACGTGGAAAAAACGGCAAAATATTGCCTAATTCGGTGATATTTTGTTTAAATCACACAAAGAAAAAGGGGATGATAAACGTCAAATTATTGCTAAATTCGATGATTTTTAGTACAATACAAAATGCAAGAAACTTGCTTAAAAATGCAAAGTTTGCGAAATTCTGAGCTATGACGACCAAATCACATATCGTGAGAAAACATGAAGTAGTATCGAAATATTGGTAAAAATGAATATATTTACGTAAAATCACACTACATGAAAAACGTTAAAAAAGTCACTATTTTACCATATTTGAGGATTTTAACTTCAAATCATAGAGCGAGGTTTCGTATTAAGAAGATCCAAGAAAAGACATATGACAATGTTGTTTCCAATACAAGTGATAGAAATCAATGAGTTTTCATTAGAATTAACTAAAATGTTCCTAATTTTCCGTTTATATTACCGATGGAAGATGTACACGTAAAACCGCTCTAATCCGGCTGAAACGTCGATATATGCAATAAAAACAGAACTTCTCTTCTTTTCAATATCTTACTCTGTATTTTAACGAGAAACAAATAGTTGATTGAAAATGAAGTATTTAAGGTTAATTTCTAATCAATTATGTGTCTGCATCATTTTTATCGTATATTTAATGAATTAATACCAATAAACTAAAAATTCACAAAAACGTGGAAAAACGGCAAAATATTGCCTAATTCGATGATATTTTGTTTAAATCACATAGAGGAAAAGTGGATGATAAATGTCAAAATATTGCTAAATTCGATGATTTTTAGTACGAAACAAAATGCAAGAAAACTTGCTTTAACGCAATATTTTGTGAAATTCTAAAATTTGAAGGCCAAATCACATATCGTGATACTGCATGAAATAGCATCGAAGTATTGGTAAAAATGAACATATTTACGTAATATCAAACTACATGAAAAACGTGAAAAAAATCACTATTATAGCAAATTTGAGGATTTTAACTACGAATCATAAAGCGAGGTTTCGTATTGTTTAGATCCAAGAAAAGACATATGACAATGTTGTTTCCAATACAAATGATAAAAATCAATGTGTTTTCATTAAAATTACTTAAAATGTTCCTGATTTTTCGTTTATATTACCGATGGAAGATGTACACGTAAAACCGCTCTAATCCGGCTGAAACGTCGATATATGTAATAAAAAGAGAACTTCTCCCCTTTTCAACATCTTACTCTGTATTTTAACGAGAAACAGATAGTTGATTGAAAATGAAGTATTTAAGGTAATTTCTAATCAGTTATGTGTTTGTATCATTTTTATCGTATATATAATGAATTAATACCAATAAAATAAAAATTCACAAAAACGTGGAAAAACGGCAAAATATTGCCTAATTCGATGATATTTTGTTTAAATCACACATAGGAAAAGGGGATGATAAACGTCAAAATATTGCTAAATTCGAAAATTTTTAGTACAAAACAAAATGCAAAAAACTTGCTTAAAAATGCAAAGTTTGCGAAATTCTGAGATATGACGGCTAAATCACATATCGTGAAAAAACATGAAGTAGTATCGAAATATTGGTAAAAATGAACATATTTACGTAATATCAAACTACATGAAAAACGTGAAAAAAATCACTATTATACCAAATTTGAGGATTTTAACTATGAATCATAAAGCGAGGTTTCGTATGGTATTTCCAAGAAAAGGCATATGACAATGTTGTTTCCAATACAAATGATAAAAATCAATGATTTTTCTTTAGAAATAACTAAAATGTTCCTGATGTTCCGTTTATATTACCGATGGAAGATGTACACGTAAAACCGCTCTAATCCGGTTGAAACGTCGATATATGCAATAAAAACAGAACTTCTCCCCTTTTCAACATCTTACTCTGTATTTTAACGAGAAACAGATAGTTGATTGAAAATGAAGTATTTAAGGTAATTTCTAATCAGTTATGTGTTTGTATCATTTTTATCGTATATATAATGAATTAATACCAATAAACTGAAAATTCATAAAAACGTGGAAAAACGGCAAAATATTGCCTAATTCGGTGATATTTTGTTTAAATCACACAAAGAAAAAGGGGATGATAAACGTCAAATTATTGCTAAATTCGATGATTTTTAGTACAATACAAAATGCAAGAAACGTGCTTAAAAATGCAAAGTTTGCGAAATTCTGAGCTATGACGACCAAATCACATATCGTGAGAAAACATGAAGCAGTATCGAAATATTGGTAAAAATGAATATATTTAAGTGAAATCACATTACATGAAAAATATGAAAAAAGTCACTATTTTACCATATTTGAGGATTTTAACTTCAAATCATAGAGCGAGGTTTCGTATTAAGAAGATCCAAGAAAAGACATATGACAATGTTGTTTCCAATACAAGTGATAGAAATCAATGAGTTTTCATTAGAATTAACTAAAATGTTCCTAATTTTCCGTTTATATTACCGATGGAAGATGTACACGTAAAACCACTCTAATCCGGCTGAAACGTCGATATATGCAATAAAAACAGAACTTCTCCCCTTTTCAACATCTTACTCTGTATTTTAACGAGAAACAAATAGTTGATTGAAAATGAAGTATTTAACGTTAATTTTTAGTCAGTTATGTGTTTGTATCATTTTTATTGTATATTTAATGAATTAATACCAATAAACTGAAAATTCACAAAAACGTGGAAAAACGGCAAAATATTGCCTAATTCGGTGATATTTTGTTTAAATCACACAAAGAAAAAGGGGATGATAAACGTCAAATTATTGCTAAATTCGATGATTTTTAGTACAAAACAAAATGCAAGAAACTTGCTTAAAAATGCAAAGTTTGCGAAATTCTGAGCTATGACGACCAAATCACATCGTGAGAAAACATGAAGTAGTATCGAAATATTGGAAAAAATGAATATATTTACGTAAAATCACACTACATGAAAAACGTTAAAAAAGTCACTATTTTACCATATTTGGGTATTTTAACTTCAAATCATAGAGCGAGGTTTCGTATTAAGAAGATCCAAGAAAAGACATATGACAATGTTGTTTCCAATACAAGTGATAGAAATCAATGAGTTTTCATTAGAATTAACTAAAATGTTCCTGATGTTCCCTTTATATTACCGATGGAAGATGTACACGTAAAACCGCTCTAATCCGGCTGAAACGTCGATATATGCAATAAAAACAGAACTTCTCTTCTTTTCAATATCTTACTCTGTATTTTAACGAGAAACAAATAGTTGATTGAAAATGAAGTATTTAAGGTTAATTTCTAATCAATTATGTGTCTGCATCATTTTTATCGTATATTTAATGAATTAATACCAATAAACTAAAAATTCACAAAAACGTGGAAAAACGGCAAAATATTGCCTAATTCGATGATATTTTGTTTAAATCACATAGAGGAAAAGTGGATGATAAATGTCAAAATATTGCTAAATTCGATGATTTTTAGTACGAAACAAAATGCAAGAAAACTTGCTTTAACGCAATATTTTGTGAAATTCTAAAATTTGAAGGCCAAATCACATATCGTGATACTGCATGAAATAGCATCGAAGTATTGGTAAAAATGAACATATTTACGTAATATCAAACTACATGAAAAACGTGAAAAAAATCACTATTATAGCAAATTTGAGGATTTTAACTACGAATCATAAAGCGAGGTTTCGTATTGTTTAGATCCAAGAAAAGACATATGACAATGTTGTTTCCAATACAAATGATAAAAATCAATGTGTTTTCATTAAAATTACTTAAAATGTTCCTGATTTTTCGTTTATATTACCGATGGAAGATGTACACGTAAAACCGCTCTAATCCGGCTGAAACGTCGATATATGTAATAAAAACAGAACTTCTCCCCTTTTCAACATCTTACTCTGTATTTTAACGAGAAACAGATAGTTGATTGAAAATGAAGTATTTAAGGTAATTTCTAATCAGTTATGTGTTTGTATCATTTTTATCGTATATATAATGAATTAATACCAATAAAATAAAAATTCACAAAAACGTGGAAAAACGGCAAAATATTGCCTAATTCGATGATATTTTGTTTAAATCACACATAGGAAAAGGGGATGATAAACGTCAAAATATTGCTAAATTCGAAAATTTTTAGTACAAAACAAAATGCAAAAAACTTGCTTAAAAATGCAAAGTTTGCGAAATTCTGAGATATGACGGCTAAATCACATATCGTGAAAAAACATGAAGTAGTATCGAAATATTGGTAAAAATGAACATATTTACGTAATATCAAACTACATGAAAAACGTGAAAAAAATCACTATTATACCAAATTTGAGGATTTTAACTACGAATCATAAAGCGAGGTTTCGTATGGTATTTCCAAGAAAAGGCATATGACAATGTTGTTTCCAATACAAATGATAAAAATCAATGATTTTTCTTTAGAAATAACTAAAATGTTCCTGATGTTCCGTTTATATTACCGATGGAAGATGTACACGTAAAACCGCTCTAATCCGGTTGAAACGTCGATATATGCAATAAAAACAGAACTTCTCCCCTTTTCAACATCTTACTCTGTATTTTAACGAGAAACAGATAGTTGATTGAAAATGAAGTATTTAAGGTAATTTCTAATCAGTTATGTGTTTGTATCATTTTTATCGTATATATAATGAATTAATACCAATAAACTGAAAATTCATAAAAACGTGGAAAAACGGCAAAATATTGCCTAATTCGGTGATATTTTGTTTAAATCACACAAAGAAAAAGGGGATGATAAACGTCAAATTATTGCTAAATTCGATGATTTTTAGTACAATACAAAATGCAAGAAACGTGCTTAAAAATGCAAAGTTTGCGAAATTCTGAGCTATGACGACCAAATCACATATCGTGAGAAAACATGAAGCAGTATCGAAATATTGGTAAAAATGAATATATTTAAGTAAAATCACATTACATGAAAAATATGAAAAAAGTCACTATTTTACCATATTTGAGGATTTTAACTTCAAATCATAGAGCGAGGTTTCGTATTAAGAAGATCCAAGAAAAGACATATGACAATGTTGTTTCCAATACAAGTGATAGAAATCAATGAGTTTTCATTAGAATTAACTAAAATGTTCCTAATTTTCCGTTTATATTACCGATGGAAGATGTACACGTAAAACCACTCTAATCCGGCTGAAACGTCGATATATGCAATAAAAACAGAACTTCTCCCCTTTTCAACATCTTACTCTGTATTTTAACGAGAAACAAATAGTTGATTGAAAATGAAGTATTTAACGTTAATTTTTAGTCAGTTATGTGTTTGTATCATTTTTATTGTATATTTAATGAATTAATACCAATAAACTGAAAATTCACAAAAACGTGGAAAAACGGCAAAATATTGCCTAATTCGGTGATATTTTGTTTAAATCACACAAAGAAAAAGGGGATGATAAACGTCAAATTATTGCTAAATTCGATGATTTTTAGTACAAAACAAAATGCAAGAAACTTGCTTAAAATGCAAAGTTTGCGAAATTCTGAGCTATGACGACCAAATCACATCGTGAGAAAACATGAAGTAGTATCGAAATATTGGTAAAAATGAATATATTTACGTAAAATCACACTACATGAAAAACGTTAAAAAAGTCACTATTTTACCATATTTGGGTATTTTAACTTCAAATCATAGAGCGAGGTTTCGTATTAAGAAGATCCAAGAAAAGACATATGACAATGTTGTTTCCAATACAAGTGATAGAAATCAATGAGTTTTCATTAGAATTAACTAAAATGTTCCTGATGTTCCCTTTATATTACCGATGGAAGATGTACACGTAAAACCGCTCTAATCCGGCTGAAACGTCGATATATGCAATAAAAACAGAACTTCTCTTCTTTTCAATATCTTACTCTGTATTTTAACGAGAAACAAATAGTTGATTGAAAATGAAGTATTTAAGGTTAATTTCTAATCAATTATGTGTCTGCATCATTTTTATCGTATATTTAATGAATTAATACCAATAAACTAAAAATTCACAAAAACGTGGAAAAACGGCAAAATATTGCCTAATTCGATGATATTTTGTTTAAATCACATAGAGGAAAAGTGGATGGTAAATGTCAAAATATTGCTAAATTCGATGATTTTTAGTACGAAACAAAATGCAAGAAAACTTGCTTTAACGCAATATTTTGTGAAATTCTAAAATTTGAAGGCCAAATCACATATCGTGATACTGCATGAAATAGCATCGAAGTATTGGTAAAATGAACATATTTACGTAATATCAAACTACATGAAAAACGTGAAAAAAATCACTATTATAGCAAATTTGAGGATTTTAACTACGAATCATAAAGCGAGGTTTCGTATTGTTTAGATCCAAGAAAAGACATATGACAATGTTGTTTCCAATACAAATGATAAAAATCAATGTGTTTTCATTAAAATTACTTAAAATGTTCCTGATTTTTCGTTTATATTACCGATGGAAGATGTACACGTAAAACCGCTCTAATCCGGCTGAAACGTCGATATATGCAATAAAAACAGAACTTCTCCCCTTTTCAACATCTTACTCTGTATTTTAACGAGAAACAAATAGTTGATTGAAAATGAAGTATTTAAGGTAATTTCTAATCAGTTATGTGTTTGTATCATTTTTATCGTATATATAATGAATTAATACCAATAAAATAAAAATTCACAAAAAACGTGGAAAAAACGGCAAAATATTGCCTAATTCGATGATATTTTGTTTAAATCACACATAGAAAAAGGGGATGATAAACGTCAAAATATTGCTAAATTCGAAAATTTTTAGTACAAAACAAATGCAAAAAACTTGCTTAAAAATGCAAAGTTTGCGAAATTCTGAAATATGACGGCCAAATCACATATCGTGAGAAAACATGAAGTAGTATCGAAACATTGGTAAAAATGAATAGATTTACGGAAAATCAATACATGAAAAACGTGAAAAAAGTCACTATTTTACCATATTTGTGGATTTTAACTTCAAATCATAGAGCAAGGTTTCGTATTAAGAAGATTCAAGAAAAGACATATGACAATGTTGTTTCCATTACAAATGATAAATATCAATGACTTTTCATTAGAATTAACTAAAATGTTCCTGATGTTCCGTTTATATTACCGATGGAAGATGTACACGTAAAACCGCTCTAATCCGGCTGAAACGTCGATATATGCAATAAAAACAGAACTTCTCTTCTTTTCAATATCTTACTCTGTATTTTAACGAGAAACAAATAGTTGATTGAAAATGAAGTATTTAAGGTTAATTTCTAATCAATTATGTGTCTGCATCATTTTTATCGTATATTTAATGAATTAATACCAATAAACTAAAAATTCACAAAAACGTGGAAAAACGGCAAAATATTGCCTAATTCGATGATATTTTGTTTAAATCACATAGAGGAAAAGTGGATGATAAATGTCAAAATATTGCTAAATTCGATGATTTTTAGTACGAAACAAAATGCAAGAAAACTTGCTTTAACGCAATATTTTGTGAAATTCTAAAATTTGAAGGCCAAATCACATATCGTGATACTGCATGAAATAGCATCGAAGTTTGGTAAAAATGAACATATTTACGTAATATCAAACTACATGAAAAACGTGAAAAAAATCACTATTATAGCAAATTTGAGGATTTTAACTACGAATCATAAAGCGAGGTTTCGTATTGTTTAGATCCAAGAAAAGACATATGACAATGTTGTTTCCAATACAAATGATAAAAATCAATGTGTTTTCATTAAAATTACTTAAAATGTTCCTGATTTTTCGTTTATATTACCGATGGAAGATGTACACGTAAAACCGCTCTAATCCGGCTGAAACGTCGATATATGCAATAAAAACAGAACTTCTCCCCTTTTCAACATCTTACTCTGTATTTTAACGAGAAACAAATAGTTGATTGAAAATGAAGTATTTAAGGTAATTTCTAATCAGTTATGTGTTTGTATCATTTTTATCGTATATATAATGAATTAATACCAATAAAATAAAAATTCACAAAAACGTGAAAAAACGGCAAAATATTGCCTAATTCGATGATATTTTGTTTAAATCACACATAGGAAAAAGGGGATGATAAACGTCAAAATATTGCTAAATTCGAAAATTTTTAGTACAAAACAAAATGCAAAAAACTTGCTTAAAAATGCAAAGTTTGCGAAATTCTGAGATATGACGGCTAAATCACATATCGTGAAAAAACATGAAGTAGTATCGAAATATTGGTAAAAATGAACATATTTACGTAATATCAAACTACATGAAAAACGTGAAAAAAATCACTATTATACCAAATTTGAGGATTTTAACTACGAATTAAAAAGCGAGGTTTCGTATGGTATTTCCAAGAAAAGGCATATGACAATGTTGTTTCCAATACAAATGATAAAAATCAATGATTTTTCTTTAGAAATAACTAAAATGTTCCTGATGTTCCGTTTATATTACCGATGGAAGATGTACACGTAAAACCGCTCTAATCAGGTTGAAACGTCGATATATGCAATAAAAACAGAACTTCTCCCCTTTTCAACATCTTACTCTGTATTTTAACGAGAAACAAACAGTTGATTGAAAATGAAGTATTTAAGGTAATTTCTAATCAGTTATGTGTTTGTATCATTTTTATCGTATATATAATGAATTAATACCAATAAACTGAAAATTCATAAAAACGTGGAAAAAACGGCAAAATATTGCCTAATTCGGTGATATTTTGTTTAAATCACACAAAGAAAAAGGGGATGATAAACGTCAAATTATTGCTAAATTCGATGATTTTTAGTACAATACAAAATGCAAGAAACTTGCTTAAAAATGCAAAGTTTGCGAAATTCTGAGCTATGACGACCAAATCACATATCGTGAGAAAACATGAAGTAGTATCGAAATATTGGTAAAAATGAATATATTTACGTAAAATCACACTACATGAAAAACGTTAAAAAAGTCACTATTTTACCATATTTGAGGATTTTAACTTCAAATCATAGAGCGAGGTTTCGTATTAAGAAGATCCAAGAAAAGACATATGACAATGTTGTTTCCAATACAAGTGATAGAAATCAATGAGTTTTCATTAGAATTAACTAAAATGTTCCTAATTTTCCGTTTATATTACCGATGGAAGATGTACACGTAAAACCGCTCTAATCCGGCTGAAACGTCGATATATGCAATAAAAACAGAACTTCTCTTCTTTTCAATATCTTACTCTGTATTTTAACGAGAAACAAATAGTTGATTGAAAATGAAGTATTTAAGGTTAATTTCTAATCAATTATGTGTCTGCATCATTTTATCGTATATTTAATGAATTAATACCAATAAACTAAAATTCACAAAAAACGTGGAAAAACGGCAAAATATTGCCTAATTCGATGATATTTTGTTTAAATCACATAGAGGAAAAGTGGATGATAAATGTCAAAATATTGCTAAATTCGATGATTTTTAGTACGAAAACAAAATGCAAGAAAACTTGCTTTAACGCAATATTTTGTGAAATTCTAAAATTTGAAGGCCAAATCACATATCGTGATACTGCATGAAATAGCATCGAAGTATTGGTAAAAATGAACATATTTACGTAATATCAAACTACATGAAAAACGTGAAAAAAATCACTATTATAGCAAATTTGAGGATTTTAACTACGAATCATAAAGCGAGGTTTCGTATTGTTTAGATCCAAGAAAAGACATATGACAATGTTGTTTCCAATACAAATGATAAAAATCAATGTGTTTTCATTAAAATTACTTAAAATGTTCCTGATTTTGAGTTTATATTACCGATGGAAGATGTACACGTAAAACCGCTCTAATCCGGCTGAAACGTCGATATATGTAATAAAAACAGAACTTCTCCTCTTTTCAACATCTTACTCTGTATTTTAACGAGAAACAGATAGTTGATTGAAAATGAAGTATTTAAGGTAATTTCTAATCAGTTATGTGTTTGTATCATTTTTATCGTATATATAATGAATTAATACCAATAAAATAAAAATTCACAAAAACGTGGAAAAACGGCAAAATATTGCCTAATTCGATGATATTTTGTTTAAATCACACATAGGAAAAGGGATGATAAACGTCAAAATATTGCTAAATTCGAAAATTTTTAGTACAAAACAAAATGCAAAAAACTTGCTTAAAAATGCAAAGTTTGCGAAATTCTGAGATATGACGGCTAAATCACATATCGTGAAAAAACATGAAGTAGTATCGAAATATTGGTAAAAATGAACATATTTACGTAATATCAAACTACATGAAAAACGTGAAAAAAATCACTATTATACCAAATTTGAGGATTTTAACTACGAATCATAAAGCGAGGTTTCGTATGGTATTTCCAAGAAAAGGCATATGACAATGTTGTTTCCAATACAAATGATAAAAATCAATGATTTTTCTTTAGAAATAACTAAAATGTTCCTGATGTTCCGTTTATATTACCGATGGAAGATGTACACGTAAAACCGCTCTAATCCGGTTGAAACGTCGATATATGCAATAAAAACAGAACTTCTCCCCTTTTCAACATCTTACTCTGTATTTTAACGAGAAACAGATAGTTGATTGAAAATGAGGTATTTAAGGTAATTTCTAATCAGTTATGTGTTTGTATCATTTTTATCGTATATATAATGAATTAATACCAATAACTGAAAATTCATAAAAACGTGGAAAAACGGCAAAATATTGCCTAATTCGGTGATATTTTTTTAAATCACACAAAGAAAAAGGGGATGATAAACGTCAAATTATTGCTAAATTCGATGATTTTTTAGTACAATACAAAATGCAAGAAACTTGCTTAAAAATGCAAAGTTTGCGAAATTCTGAGCTATGACGACCAAATCACATATCGTGAGAAAACATGAAGTAGTATCGAAATATTGGTAAAAATGAATATATTTAAGTAAAATCACATTACATGAAAAATATGAAAAAAGTCACTATTTTACCATATTTGAGGATTTTAACTTCAAATCATAGAGCGAAGTTTCGTATTAAGAAGATCCAAGAAAAGACATATGACAATGTTGTTTCCAATACAAGTGATAGAAATCAATGAGTTTTCATTAGAATTAACTAAAATGTTCCTAATTTTCCGTTTATATTACCGATGGAAGATGTACACGTAAAACCACTCTAATCCGGCTGAAACGTCGATATATGCAATAAAAACAGAACTTCTCCCCTTTTCAACATCTTACTCTGTATTTTAACGAGAAACAAATAGTTGATTGAAAATGAAGTATTTAACGTTAATTTTTAGTCAGTTATGTGTTTGTATCATTTTTATTGTATATTTAATGAATTAATACCAATAAACTGAAAATTCACAAAAACGTGAAAAACGGCAAAATATTGCCTAATTCGGTGATATTTTGTTTAAATCACACAAAGAAAAAGGGGATGATAAACGTCAAATTATTGCTAAATTCGATGATTTTTAGTACAAAACAAAATGCAAGAAACTTGCTTAAAAATGCAAAGTTGCGAAATTCTGAGCTATGACGACCAAATCACATCGTGAGAAAACATGAAGTAGTATCGAAATATTGGTAAAAATGAATATATTTACGTAAAATCACACTACATGAAAAACGTTAAAAAAGTTACTATTTTACCATATTTGAGTATTTTAACTTCAAATCATAGAGCGAGGTTTCGTATTAAGAAGATCCAAAAAAAAGACATATGACAATGTTGTTTCCAATACAAGTGATAGAAATCAATGAGTTTTCATTAGAATTAACTAAAATGTTCCTGATGTTCCGTTTATATTACCGATGGAAGATGTACACGTAAAACCGCTCTAATCCGGCTGAAACGTCGATATATGCAATAAAAACAGAACTTCTCTTCTTTTCAATATCTTACTCTGTATTTTAACGAGAAACAAATAGTTGATTGAAAATGAAGTATTTAAGGTTAATTTCTAATCAATTATGTGTCTGCATCATTTTTATCGTATATTTAATGAATTAATACCAATAAACTAAAAATTCACAAAAACGTGGAAAAAACGGCAAAATATTGCCTAATTCGATGATATTTTGTTTAAATCACATAGAGGAAAAGTGGATGATAAATGTCAAATATTGCTAAATTCGATGATTTTTAGTACGAAACAAAATGCAAGAAAACTTGCTTTAACGCAATATTTTGTGAAATTCTAAAATTTGAAGGCCAAATCACATATCGTGATACTGCATGAAATAGCATCGAAGTATTGGTAAAAATGAACATATTTACGTAATATCAAACTACATGAAAAACGTGAAAAAATCACTATTATAGCAAATTTGAGGATTTTAACTACGAATCATAAAGCGAGGTTTCGTATTGTTTAGATCCAAGAAAAGACATATGACAATGTTGTTTCCAATACAAATGATAAAAATCAATGTGTTTTCATTAAAATTACTTAAAATGTTCCTGATTTTTCGTTTATATTACCGATGGAAGATGTACACGTAAAACCGCTCTAATCCGGCTGAAACGTCGATATATGCAATAAAAACAGAACTTCTCCCCTTTTCAACATCTTACTCTGTATTTTAACGAGAAACAAATAGTTGATTGAAAATGAAGTATTTAAGGTAATTTCTAATCAGTTATGTGTTTGTATCATTTTTATCGTATATATAATGAATTAATACCATAAAATAAAATTCACAAAAAACGTGGAAAAACGGCAAAATATTGCCTAATTCGATGATATTTTGTTTAAATCACACATAGAAAAAGGGGATGATAAAAGTCAAAATATTGCTAAATTCGAAAATTTTTAGTACAAAACAAAATGCAAAAAACTTGCTTAAAATGCAAAGTTTGCGAAATTCTGAAATATGACGGCCAAATCACATATCGTGAGAAAACATGAAGTAGTATCGAAACATTGGTAAAAATGAATAGATTTACGGAAAATCAATACATGAAAAAACGTGAAAAAAGTCACTATTTTACCATATTTGTGGATTTTAACTTCAAATCATAGAGCAAGGTTTCGTATTAAGAAGATTCAAGAAAAGACATATGACAATGTTGTTTCCATTACAAATGATAAATATCAATGACTTTTCATTAGAATTAACTAAAATGTTCCTGATGTTCCGTTTATATTACCGATGGAAGATGTACACGTAAAACCGCTCTAATCCGGCTGAAACGTCGATATATGCAATAAAAACAGAACTTCTCCCCTTTTCAACATCTTACTCTGTATTTTAACGAGAAACAAATAGTTGATTGAAAATGAAGTATTTAAGGTAATTTCTAATCAGTTATGTGTTTGTATCATTTTTATCGTATATAATGAATTAATACCAATAAAACTGAAAATTCACAAAAACGTGGAAAAACGGCAAAATATTGCCTAATTCGATGATATTTTGTTTAAATCACACATAGGAAAAGGGGATGATAAACGTCAAAATATTGCTAAATTCGAAAATTTTTAGTACAAAACAAAATGCAAAAAACTTGCTTAAAAATGCAAAGTTTGCGAAATTCTGAGATATGACGGCAAATCACATATCGTGAAAAAACATGAAGTAGTATCGAAATATTGGTAAAAATGAACATATTTACGTAATATCAAACTACATGAAAAACGTGAAAAAAATCACTATTATACCAAATTTGAGGATTTTAACTACGAATCAAAAAGCGAGGTTTCGTATGTTTAGATCCAAGAAAACATATGACAATGTTGTTTCCAATACAAATGATAAAAATCAATGATTTTTCATTAGAATAACTAAAATGTTCCTGATGTTCCGTTTATATTACCGATGGAAGATGTACACGTAAAACCGCTCTAATCCGGCTGAAACGTCGATATATGCAATAAAAACAGAACTTCTCCCCTTTTCAACATCTTACTCTGTATTTTAACGAGAAACAAATAGTTGATTGAAAATGAAGTATTTAACGTTAATTTTTAGTCAGTTATGTGTTTGTATCATTTTTATCGTATATTTAATGAATTAATACCAATAAACTGAAAATTCACAAAAACGTGGAAAAACGGCAAAATATTGCCTAATTCGTGATATTTTGTTTAAATCACACAAAGAAAAGGGGATGATAAACGTCAAATATTGCTAAATTCGATGATTTTTAGTACAAAACAAAATGCAAGAAACTTGCTTAAAAATGCAAAGTTTGCGAAATTCTGAGCTATGACGACCAAATCACATATCGTGAGAAAACATGAAGTAGTATCGAAATATTGGTAAAAATGAATATATTTACGTAAAATCACACTACATGAAAAACGTGAAAAAAGTCACTATTTTACCATATTTGAGGATTTTAATTCAAATCATAGAGCGAGGTTTCGTATTAAGAAGATCCAAGAAAAGACATATGACAATGTTGTTTCCAATACAAGTGATAGAAATCAATGAGTTTTCATTAGAAAACTAAAATGTTCCTGATGTTCCGTTTATATTACCGATGGAAGATGTACACGTAAAACCGCTCTAATCCGGCTGAAACGTCGATATATGCAATAAAAACAGAACTTCTCCTTTTCAATATCTTACTCTGTATTTTAACGAGAAACAAATAGTTGATTGAAAATGAAGTATTTAAGGTTAATTTCTAATCAATTATGTGTCTGCATCATTTTTATCGTATATATAATGAATTAATACCAATAAACTGAAAATTCACAAAAACGTGGAAAAACGGCAAAATATTGCCTAATTCGATGATATTTTGTTTAAATCACATAGAGGAAAAGTGGATGATAAATGTCAAAATATTGCTAAATTCGATGATTTTTAGTACGAAACAAAATGCAAGAAAACTTGCTTTAACGCAATATTTTGTGAAATTCTAAAATTTGAAGGCCAAATCACATATCGTGATACTGCATGAAATAGCATCGAAGTATTGGTAAAAATGAACATATTTACGTAATATCAAACTACATGAAAAACGTGAAAAAAATCACTATTATAGCAAATTTGAGGATTTTAACTACGAATCATAAAGCGAGGTTTCGTATTGTTTAGATCCAAGAAAAGACATATGACAATGTTGTTTCCAATACAAATGATAAAAATCAATGTGTTTTCATTAAATTACTAAAATGTTCCTGATTTTCGTTTATATTACCGATGGAAGATGTACACGTAAAACCGCTCTAATCCGGCTGAAACGTCGATATATGCAATAAAAACAGAACTTCTCCCCTTTTCAACATCTTACTCTGTATTTTAACGAGAAACAAATAGTTGATTGAAAATGAAGTATTTAAGGTAATTTCTAATCAGTTATGTGTTTGTATCATTTTTATCGTATATATAATGAATTAATACCAATAAAATAAAAATTCACAAAAACGTGGAAAAACGGCAAAATATTGCCTAATTCGATGATATTTTGTTTAAATCACACATAGAAAAGGGGATGATAAACGTCAAAATATTGCTAAATTCGAAAATTTTTAGTACAAAACAAAATGCAAAAACTTGCTTAAAAATGCAAAGTTTGCGAAATTCTGAATATGACGGCCAAATCACATATCGTGAGAAAACATGAAGTAGTATCGAAATATTGGTAAAAATGAATAGATTTACGGAAAATCAATACATGAAAAACGTGAAAAAAGTCACTATTTTACCATATTTGTGGATTTTAACTTCAAATCATAGAGCAAGGTTTCGTATTAAGAAGATTCAAGAAAAGACATATGACAATGTTGTTTCCATTACAAATGATAAATATCAATGACTTTTCATTAGAATTAACTAAAATGTTCCTGATGTTCCGTTTATATTACCGATGGAAGATGTACACGTAAAACCGCTCTAATCCGGCTGAAACGTCGATATATGCAATAAAAACAGAACTTCTCCCCTTTTCAACATCTTACTCTGTATTTTAACGAGAAACAAATAGTTGATTGAAAATGAAGTATTTAAGGTTAATTTCTAATCAGTTATGTGTTTGTATCATTTTTATCGTATATTAATGAATTAATACCAATAAATGAAAATTCACAAAAACGTGGAAAAACGGCAAAATATTGCCTAATTCGATGATATTTTGTTTAAATCACACATAGGAAAAGGGATGATAAACGTCAAAATATTGCTAAATTCGAAAATTTTTAGTACAAAACAAAATGCAAAAAACTTGCTTAAAAATGCAAAGTTTGCGAAATTCTGAGATATGACGGCCAAATCACATATCGTGAAAAACATGAAGTAGTATCGAAATATTGGTAAAAATGAACATATTTACGTAATATCAAACTACATGAAAAACGTGAAAAAAATCACTATTATACCAAATTTGAGGATTTTAACTACGAATCAAAAGCGAGGTTTCGTATGTTTAGATCCAAGAAAAGCATATGACAATGTTGTTTCCAATACAAATGATAAAAATCAATGTTTTTCATTAGAATTAACTAAAATGTTCCTGATGTTCCGTTTATATTACCGATGGAAGATGTACACGTAAAACCGCTCTAATCCGGCTGAAACGTCGATATATGCAATAAAAACAGAACTTCTCCCCTTTTCAACATCTTACTCTGTATTTTAACGAGAAACAAATAGTTGATTGAAAATGAAGTATTTAACGTTAATTTTATAGTTATGTGTTTGTATCATTTTTATCGTATATTTAATGAATTAATACCAATAAACTGAAAATTCACAAAAACGTGGAAAAACGGCAAAATATTGCCTAATTCGATGATATTTTGTTTAAATCACACAAAGAAAAAGGGGATGATAAACGTCAAATATTGCTAAATTCGATGATTTTTAGTACAAACAAAATGCAAGAAAACTTGCTTAAA